>NC_079450.1:17840603-17898103 GCF_903798145.1 Danio aesculapii | reverse complement strand
CATGATTAATTTCGAATATATATCTCAAAGCATTATTAACGCTGTCAGATTGTGTTCCGCATCTATATTTCAAGAGTTAACTGCTTATTTTAAGACGTCGTGCA
The DNA here is from genome assembly GCF_903798145.1 of Danio aesculapii. Lineage (NCBI taxonomy): Eukaryota > Metazoa > Chordata > Actinopteri > Cypriniformes > Danionidae > Danio > Danio aesculapii. The sequence goes on along the minus strand of NC_079450.1, from coordinate 17,897,999 downwards.
AAAAAAACTCCTAAAAGTGAAGCTGAAAGCAGACTAAATAAGAAACAATCGTTCTGAATCTCTCAGACTGACAGTTAACAAGCTGTTTGTGGATCTCACATGCGAATACGATCAATCTCCCAATCCTTTTCTCTCCTTTAAAAGGACACCATGACTCTATAATAGAGCTTGTAATCATCAATCACTCTGTCAGACCAGGATTTCCACTCCAGTGCCCGCTCAACCCTCGATAGTATGACCATGACTTTAAACAAATACGAGTCAGAATCAATAAAAATCAACACACAATGTCTAGAAAGGTGTTAAGGACAGACGTTACAAACTCTATCTCATCCGCCACTTATGAAATCTGTAAAACAGAGGCAATTAGAAATCACAAGGCATCCAAAAGCTCAGTAGAGTGTTTAATTAAACCAGAGATGAGCAAATCCATGGTAAGAGACTGTCATGGGGTCTTCAAATCAAGCATAATAAGGCCCCCTTAAAAAGCACAATGCCACACTTTTTTGCAATTTGCGACACCCTGTGGCTTAATTAGCCATTGTGGGTGGAAATTATAATTTATATTAATACTTCTTGTCTAACCACTAGAGAATAGAGGTTAGGAAGTTAGATACTTCTGCCTACGTACTGTATGCCTGCCTAAATTTGTCTTATTTAAAATCTGTAAATGATCCAGGAGATGTAAAGAGCAAGAAATGATGTCCATTTGTATATTACACACCTTCCTGACAATTTCACTGTGCGTGTTGTAATCCTTACATTCTCTGGGCCAAATAATAATTCCTTACATTTATATAGCGCTTTTCTAGACACTCAAAGCGCTTTACACATTGGGGGGAATCTCCTCATCCACCACCAGTGTGCACCATCCACCTGCAGAGAGCTAGCTGCCGGCTAATAACCCAAGTATGGCAGTACCAATACATGTTTACATTGTGAGGACATTTTTACGCAACAGGCTCATTCTGAAAACGTAGCCCTATATACATTTCTGGAGATCATGAATTATCTAGGCAGAAGTATGTATGGCTTCATTTCGTCTTTAAAAGGAACGATACGGGGTGATATGACGCTGTTCTTTTTCACGCTTATCAGCTGACCACTTACCTTTGTATGGACGGCTTTCCCGCTGTTACCAGTTTGTCCAGCTCACCATGTACTTTGGCGCACTTCAGACACAGAGAGGAGTTGACCATGACGACAGGGTTTGAGTCCGGCAAAGATCGGTGCCAGAAAGCTGGTAAGACTAAAACAAAAGCCAAAAAATAAAATAAACAAGTAAAAAACAGGGTGAGAATGTGGTAAAATCTGAAAATGTGGTAAAAATCAGACGAGGGCTTTTCTTTTTATCGAATGCTATTTAAAACTGTCGGTTGGGTTTGCGGAAGAGGGTGGGCGGGTCAATTCAGATTGTTTCCTATGAGTGTTGGGTTAGGCATAGGCGGATAGAATATAGTTTGTACAGTATAAAAAAAATCATTATTTCTATGGGAAGTACAGTACCCATAATGATTGTTGTACAAGTGTGAGTTTGCGTGTGTTTGTGGGGGGTATCTTAAAATGTTAAAATGTTTTATATGTGTTTGCTAAATAGAATGATTAATTCAATTAATATTTGCAAGAATTGTTTATAAGATTTATGTTTAAATCCATGCATGTGTATATATCAGTCACTATATCCCTAAAATAATATCAGTTTGACTAGTTCTGCTTGGCATATTTCTATAAGTGATATTAAATGTTCTACCTAAGACCGACTTAAATCTGTACCACAGGTGTTCTGCCTGAATCAAACAGCCCGTCAGTATGACTTCTTCTGCCTCATTGAAAGGCTTCTGGCTGCTGCTGTAGCCTGAAATAGTTTTTCTGTGAAAACAAGGCGCATGGAAGCAGAAAACCACCACAGAGTAGGCAAAAACAGATACAGTTGTCAGAGAACTTATTTTGCCTACTTTATTTAAACCTTAAGGCTTATGGTTATTTAAAGAAAAGAAAAGAAAAGAAAAGAAAAGAAAGAAAGAAAAGAAAGAAAGAAAAGAAAAGAAAAGAAAAGAAAAGAGCTCAACTAATACATGTTGACTTGACTTGTCTGGTTTGCTGCAGTGGCACATTACAACTTAATTTACCAAGAAAAGAAAATTCCTTATGCATATCTATGTTTAATCTATTGGAAAGTCATTATCTAGCTGTCAATGTGTGGATTACCTTTAACACATTTTTCACAAGCAGAGTCAAAATTACAAGTTCTTGCCTTCATATAACATCTAAAACGTAATGTTTTCATCAACAGAAAAAAGCCAGACCTTCTTCTTTTATAAACATAAGACATCAAATGGCGGTTTTGTACACGAGTTTGTGTTTTCAAATCTGTTACCTTACCTTGAGGAAACGCTTGTGGATTTACATTCTCAATTGCACATCGCCATCTTGTGGTACAGGATGCCTCCATGGAAACTAAAAATAAGACATAATAAATACAGTAACCGTAAGCTATGTGGTGTTCAGCGGATATGAGAACAGTTATCGATCTGGCCATGTGTTTTGGTTTCACAGTCACGTAAATCACGTTGTGTCCAATCACGCGAGCTTATGGCCAATTTTGACCTACCCCCTAGCTCACCTGGCGTCATTGCAGTATTGTTACTGCAGATATTGCAGTATTGTTAAGTAGTCTACTATGAAGAAATTCCATACAAAATATTTTCCCAAAGGAATTATGTTGTAATAATACATTAACAACATAATACTTTTATTACATCACATATAATAGTATTGGTAACATAACTGGCATTTTATAGGGATTTTTTTTCACGGGCTTTTAGCTGCTTTGTTTTTAACCCCCCACCAGATGACGCTGATGTCAGATGTACAGGCTGAGACATATTAATAATGCACGGTAAATTACAACAGATAAACAAAAAGTAAATCAACAAATAAATCTTTTTAAATTAATTGATAATTAATTAAATGTAATTAATTATTTAATAAAAACACACACCTTGTGGTAAATAATACTGACCAAACAACAGAAAATATTACATGTACAAATACAAAATGCAAACACTCGTCTACAAACCTTTTAGCCTAAATAGAAATTAGAGTGACTTACTACATTAAGTATACTCAAACACTTCTAATTACACTTCTAATTTATATATTTTCTCTCTCTTTCTCTATCTCCTAACAGTTTTTAAACAGTGTACCTTCAAAACTAGGAGTTCTTTCCACATTGTGCTACTTTGCAACCGGTCGAAAGAATTCTCTAAAACAACTAACAAATTTAGCAGAATTTTGCTAATTTTTTAGGTGTTAACTAAGAAAGAAAACAAGCGCAAACAAACCAAATCAAATAAGCTCACACACCGCCATCCGTTGCACGAGCATAGGAACCATTAAGTACGGAGGAACCTTCCGCTGGTGATCGTGTTTCTGTGGGGAAAGTAAACGGGGTGTGGAACGGCCGGCTATTAACAACAGCAGAGAAAAGAAGCGCACACACGTCGATGAGAACATTATGATTATATTGATTAGTGTCTGGTACGTTTATCACAAATCGCATACTGTTAAATTATAATTTATACTAACATTGAATTTATACGACGCTACAGCCACGGGTCATAAAACACCCACCTGTGCTAAACATCGTAACAGTATTGAAACATATTATAACGTTACATCCTGTGTATTTCCTCTCTAATGTCCGTCTAGCTGCTGGTCTTGTTTGTTTAAGTTTAATGTAATTATGATGAAAGGCAAAGACATGTTTTGTGAGTGGCCAAGTTCAGACCTCACGTCTTTGGCACTACAGCTCGTCAGGTTTCATCATTTTAACTTCTCATTTCAGATTAATATGAGTAAAGAATCACAAATGAGGGCCGCCATTAACCAGAAGTTAATTGAGATGGGTGAGAGGGAGAGGTAAGTGACTCTAATCATTATGTTTGTCTCAAAAATAGCAAGTCGTCTACTCGTATTTTTTTTTTTTTTTTGGTTGAGGTAAAGTTAGTTTTATATTCGCACATTCAGACTTTCTCCTTAATAATATCGTTTCAGAAAAGTATTATTTGCAAACTCTAAATAGTGAAGTCATATTATCAGCCGATGAATATCAAAGTACAACATTATTCACAGTCAATTAAATAGTGCTAATGTTGTTTTCAAGTAATATTTACTTGTGATTTTAGAACCTATATTCAAATTAGCATAGTAGATAATATAGGGAACGTTATATGAAGTAATGTACGAATATAAAACCAACTTTACCTCAAATTTTTTTCATCTCTCTCAAAAACTCCCGTGATTTGCCTACATGCACACATGTCTAAAGTAACGTTAAGAAGCAACTATCATGTTTGTCTCACATTTCTAAAGTATATTTATTTTTTAAATCATTTAATAAATGTTGTAGATATTATTCTAATTGCCCTGAGATCTAAAGTATTTGTTTGGCTACAAAGTAAGTCGTAATAAATGACTGGAAGTTTTTTAAAAATCTTTGGTGTTAAGATGTTGAAACGCAATGGACACCATTGTTTTGGCATTATATGCATGCTTGACATTAACTTTTTTTGATCGCCACTGTGGCTAGTTGTTTTCCAATGTAACTAGCCACTTTCCATTTTTACTAGCCACAATTTTGTTGTTGGGAAAACATATTTTACATGCATGTAATTTGACTTTGGCATGCTAAAATTTGTTAATTAAAAATTTGTGTTATGTGCACATGCTTCCTCGTTTAATTACTTTGTGTGTGTGTGTGTGTGTGTGTTGTGATCTTGCTAAATGAGCATGAGCAAATGGGTTGTGGTTTCATAGCTGTGACAATTGCAATTAGTTTTATTTCACATGACTTTTTTAGGGCTCAACACTAAGGATTTACCTTTTTTTTCTCTGGCCACTCTTTCCTTTTTCCTTGCCACAAGTTTTAAATTATGTGTAAACAAGCCAAAATATAACTTTTTATTCAACAAAAAATGTTCTTAAAAACCAATTGACATTTTAAAAAAATGATTCTCATGCATCTAAAACTACTGCAGTCTGTCTAGGCTAAAGGTTCCAGATCATCAGTTAACTATAGATAAATTGAGAGCTAATCTCCTGTAAAGCAATGTTATTGTAAAGGATAATAAAACACTATTAGCAAGAATAAAATAAGCCGTGCAACCCAAGTTCAAAGAATAGTTGAAACGAAAGTGGCAACCGCTGCTGCAGTGTATGAGCACTGTTTTTTTTTTTTCAGTCTATTTCAAATAGAAACGATCGCACCAGTTGCGTTTACTGGCACGGTTGCTTACCGCAAGGAAACGGGACATGGAAAATTTTAAACACTCGCACTCATCATATTAGCTGTGCGTGCGACACTGTCGTCAGTGAGCGAGAATCGCCTGTGTCTCACCATGCGTCTGATCATCTTCTCATTCAGTCGTGCTGCTTCTCGATTCAAGAGCAGGTTTGCACGCATCATTGACAAACTTAAATTCTAATCTTTAGTGATAAGGCAGCACTGGTAATTAAAAAAATTTTTTCAACCACCCAAAGTGGCTAGTGGGGGTGTCTGTCTAACCTGCCACAGGTGAAATCTACCCGCATTTGGCGGGTGTTAATGTGAAGCCCTGATTATATGTATAGAAATACTGTCTGCATCTCACTAAGCTTTTTGCAAATTCCATGTATAGAAGCTGCATTGCATCTAATAACAATTAATTTTATTTATTTTTGATCAGGTTAAAGGAGCTGCTTCGAGCCAAGCTCATCGAGTGTGGTTGGAGAGATCAACTCAAAGCACTCTGCAAGGGTAAAAACACCGGTCCAATATCTCTCAAAGCTTTGCATTCGCTTCTGTCAGTTTGTATCGAGAAAATTTTGCTTGATTTTTTTGCAGAGGTAATCAAGGAGAAAGGTATAGAGAATGTTACTGTAGAAGACTTGGTTGCTGGAGTTACTCCCAAAGGAAGAGGTGCTGCTCTTAACCGTACACCTACTCCATTTTATTAAAAATTAAAAAATATAAATAGATTTTAAATATTTGAGTGACCAGAGCATCATTATATATATCATTGACATTCTTTTTTCCTCTTGTTTTCCTCAGCCCTGGTGCCTGACAGTGTAAAGAAGGAGCTGCTTCAGAGAATAAGAGCCTTTCTCGCGCAGCACTCAAACATGATGCGCAGTATTTCTGAAAGCGTCTGTCATTTTGTACTGACATTATGCCAATAGCAATGCCAGAAAGTTGAACTGTTTTGTGGTGTGATTTCACTTTTCGTCTTTTTGTTACTCCCAATAAAGGTTGACTATGTTTGTACATAATAATTTCAGACAGCTTCAATCATTTAAAAATCACCTCTGTATTGAACTGATATATTAAAGCGATAGTTCACCCCAAAATGAAAAAATACCTCTCCAATTTACCCACCCTCATGTTTTAAACCCTTTCGAGATTCTTTCTTCTGTTGAACACAAAATAAATATATATATATATATATATATATATATATATATATATATTATTTTTTTTGAGAAGAATGCTGTTAACTGGCACCTATTGACTTAAAAAAAAATGACTATGGATGTTCAATGGGTGCCATCAACTACAACTAGCATTCTTCAAAGTATCTGCATTTGTTTTGTGAAAAGAGAAGGGTGAGTAAATTCGAGATTTCATTTTTTTGGCAAACTATCCCTGTTTACCTAAAGAATTAATTAAAAAATATATCCGGAGCTCTTTTCACTGCAACTTTAGATATGCGGTGCATCCCATTTGGTATATATCTCCCTCCAAAGGACACTTCAGAGTGAAAAATAAATCATGGTTGCCATATTGGTGTCATTTCAAACCCAAGTGCTAAACTGGCTACTACTTAAGGCCCTTTGGAATGAAGGTATGATTTTGAAAAATACAACTGATGGACACATGAAGCCATCACCTTTAAGCAGAGAAGCTGTTTGGTGTCACACCACTGCACTCAGTTCAGAAGGGCTCATCCTTATGCTTTAATCCCTACAGAGGGACACTCATGAACTTTCTTATCCATTACTTGTCTGGACACCATTTAAAAGTGCGATGCAATTCAAGTGTGTAAAGGTGTTTACATGGACAGTCCTGGTCCCCTTAATTTTGAGCAAGAATGAGAGTTTACTTCATCTGTATATTCCTGCATTAAATGCCCCAAAATGCAATGTGATTGTGATGTCCCAACAATGACTTGCAATCACAGTGCATTGAAGTTTCAAAGTGCTCAAGGGTTTAAGGCATTCCATTTAAACTAATTTCAGATGTTCTGCTAGTAGTGCACAGTTCTGTAACATAATCGATTATCAAATGCTGCCTCTTTTAGGTTTTTTTCTGTACAGCACTTTGGTTGGACATTGAAAGGGCTTTATAAATATATTGAGTAATGATATGTATATATATATAGAGAGAGAGAGAGAGAGAGAGAGAGAGAGAGAGAGAGAGAGAGAGAAAGACAATAAATGATACAGAGAAAAGTTAATGAGTGAAGGATATTCAAATTTGCACTGGAATGCAGCCTTGTACACTACAAAGATACCCTCGCTCTGAAGTGTTCATCACTGCACCACTGCCCTCTTCTGGACGAGACTAGATTTGTAATCATCATGGAAGTATGATCTAGAAGTCACAAAATAATCTAAAATCTAATTTGTTCCACAAAATAAAGATTACCAATGTAAAGAAATTAAATCTGGATTTAGGTTAAAATTCTTAGGTTCAAAGATTCAAATTCATATATGGGCTGTTTAAGGCAAAGATTTGGCACTTATGGGCAAAATGTAATCTTAATGTAAGCCTAATGTGGACCATGTGGAAAATTATAAATTTGGCCCAATGATGGAGGATAATGTGGGCCACAGTTGGCAAAAATGTGGCATTAGTCATTTAAGGGTAAATCTGGGTCTAAACCTAAAGTGGCTCACAGGTGTGTAAGTGCAAATGTGGCCCCAGTTATCTTAAGACAAGTGTGCCACTTTTGGGACATATTCGGCACAGTAAACTCTGGCTAATGCAGCCGTTAGCCTATAGTGGCAAGAGAAGATATGGAAATGTGGCCCAGTTATCTCAAAACATATGTGGGCCACTTTTGGCGAATATTCGGCACAGTGAGCAATGGATAATGTGGATTTGAGCCTATAGTGGCACAGAGACATATGACAAATGTGGGCCACTTTTGGCAATATTTGGCACAGTCAGCTCTGGCTAATGTGGCTGTGAGCCTAAAGCGGCCCACAGAAGATATGGCGAATGTGGCTCAGTTATATGTGGACCACATAAAGTCACCATCATGGAGAAAAGGGTTTTCTTTAGTTGGGCTCATAGACATGAACCTCTTATTATAATTTTCTTTTGGGCCACTGTAACTTTTAAAAACTTTGCTTGAAAAGTTTATTCATTACAGCAAACAAGCCAAGTAAAAAAATAAAATAAAATAAAAATAAGTGAGGCACAACCTGTGATGAAATAATATAATTCACTGATGTTAACCAATGTTTAATTCATTATTAGAAGTATAACGTAATAACATGCTTGCACATGCCACAGAGTTATGAAGGTTTATAAGCTGAAATAAATTCTATGGTTTAACCTGCTCACAGAGACATCAGTAATCAGCGTATGAACCTCAACAACGGTGACAATTAACGAAATGAACAAAACTCACAGACATCACAAACAGGACACTAAAAGTGACAAAATCAACAACGTTAATATAAACAGCAGAATCAAAAGCAAATAATGAAAACTGTAGCATCAATAAGATATAGAATGTATTTATACTGCAATGCATGCTGGGATTTTTGCACTTTGCCACACCCAGCAAGTGTAAGGTGTTAGGCCAGATTTGGGCCAGAATAAAAGCAAATTGTGGCCCAGAATAGGGTCAGTTTTGGTTCATTTGGTTGAATTTCTGGCTAATATGTGATATTGTGGCGACACAGTAGCGCAGTAGTAGTGCTGGTCGCTGGTTCGAGCCTCGGCTGGGTCAGTTAGCGTTATTGTGTGACGTTTGCATGTTCTCCCCGCGTTCGTGTGGGTGCTCCGGTTTCGCCCCACAATCCAAAGACATGCGGTATAGGTGAATTTGGTAGGCTAAATGTCCATAGTGTATGAATGTAAATAAGTGTGTATGGATGTTTCCCAGAGATGGGTTGCGCCTGGAAGGGCATCAGCTGCGTAAAACATGTGCTGGAAAAGTTGACGGTTTCATTCCGCTGTGGCAATTAATAAAGAGACTAAGTCGACAAGAAAATTAATGAATTAACGAATTGTGGTATTGCTTTTGGCTTATTTGTGGCCCAGATCTGACAAACAGGGAGCGGACCGCACTAGAGCCATCATTCCATTCAGTATGTGGTCCAGATGCAAGTGTCTGGTGTGGACCGGATCTGGGCCAGAATAAAAGCAAACTGTGGCCCAAAATAGGGTCAGTTCTGATTCATTTGGTTGAATTATTGCTGATATGTGGTATTGATATGGCTTAATTGTGGCCCAGATCTGGCAAGCAGGAGTGGACCGCCTAAGTGCCATCATTTCATGCGGTATCTGGTCCGGATTTGAGCCACATGAATTTTGCTAGCAGGGGAGGGCATCCCCGGGTGGAAATAGAAGAACAAAGAAATATATACTAACAAAATTGGTAATCAAATTAATTAATAACCAAATTATTTAAGTAAAATAGTAGACTAAAGTAGAATAGTAGCAAACATTTGTCTTATATTGACCTTATTTTTCAATGCGGAAGTGAGCTCGTTTTTGCGATTGATTTAGAACGTCCGATCAGCTGCCTGGGAGAAATGACTTGGAATAATAATCCGCAGAAAACTGTCAAACTACTTGCCCTACAAACACGTGTTCGCATGATTAGACAGACAAAGCAGAATCAAATAATATGAAAATATCACTTAGGATATGCAGAGGTGAATATATTTTTCCTTGTTATCTCATTTTTAAAGAAGGCCAAGCCATATTCTTTACTCCAAATTAATAAATAAAAGCCAATATAAAAAGAATGAAATGTCTGTAGGCTATATTAAATTTCACTACATAAAACTATAACTACTTTTGCCTGAACCTATAACCTAGTCAAACCTAATCAAAAACTGGCAGATTAAATATGAATATACATTACAATTTAAAATTGCTCCTAAAAAGCAAATACACATGTTATATTAGCATAATGAAAACCGAAGCTCCTTTAATATCAACAAAGAACACAGTCTGGAAATCTCATAATGTTTCAGAGAGATTTAAAATGTCAGATTGCATAACTCTGGTTATGAAATTTCACAGGCCACACAAACCGCAAAGAGAATTTTAAACCAAGAGCTGATTTGTAATAATTTCTCGTTTTGTCCACAAACCAAAAACAGACATAAATTGTATTTCAGACATCTAGCTTTTCCAGATTTTTCCATGCAGGGTGTTCTCTAGAATCCACGGTTTTATTTTATTTGCATTTTTGCCTGAATTTATGAGACTTCAAAAGCAGCTCTTATGGAGCCCCACAGTTCAAGTCTCCATCTGCATGGGTGTGCATCTTGCTTTGAGGAGGGAGAAATTGGCAGAGGTTCGCCTCAGGTCTGAGAAGGTTTAAACATATTTACACCCTGTTGTGCCTCCGGGGAAACTGTTTTCCACCAGCTAATGAGACTCTAGAGCAAGGTCCACTCTGTTATTCTGGCATGTGCCTGCCGGTCAAACAGGCATCATTCTCTCTCTCCCTCTCTTCTTTAATTCTTCTCTCAGTAGCCCATTGCAAATTACAAATAGGAGGAAATACATCATCCCTTTTAATTTAAGAGCCAAGCCAAGGACTGCCAAAGTTAACACAAGGCAATCTTAGGTAATGATCAGCGAATGTGTATAAAGTTTCATTGAGCATGACTTCACATTTCTCTTGTTTATCCCATGATGGCAACATTTTTAATCCACGGCAGCTATGGAAGGAATGTTATGGAAGTGCAGATTTACTTTGGACACACTGTAAGCAGATTCGGCAGATTTGGATTTTATATTATAAGTTCAGCGTGGTGACACGGTGGCTCAGTGGTTAGCCTTACAGCAAGAAGGTCACTGGTTTGAGTCCTGGCTGGGTTGGGCTGGCTGCATTTCTGTGTGTAGTTTGCATGTTTTACCTGTGTTCGCGTGGGTTTTTTCCGGTTTCCCCCACAGTCCAAAGACATGCGCTATAGGTGAATTGAATAAACTCAATTGGCTGAAGTGTATGTGTGTGAATAGGTGTGTATGGGTGTTTCCCTCTACGGGTTGCAGCTGGAAGGGCATCTGCTGTGTTAAAACATATGATGCATAAGTTGGTGGTTCATTCTGCTGTGGCATCCGCGTAAATAAAGGGACTAAGCCGAAGGAAAATGAATGAACGAAAGTTGAGGGTTATAAATGACACAATTACTAAGACCTGTAAAACTGTAATAGTATCTCGATTGACACCAAACACCACTGATCTTTTCATTTGTTACATGTTTAAAATACAGGTAATCAATGAAAGTTAATTGAGTTCAAAACAAACCTGGTGTACTTGTTCCACAAAAAGAAAGAAAGGTTGAGTAAATCTTGCCTTTATACTTAAAATGAAGCTTCGGTCACAATTAGTTTACCCTCATTTCATTTCAAACCTGTATGACTTGTCTCACGTTCGATTTACTTTCAATCCTTCCACATTTTTTGTTTCTAGGAATGGCATGAGGGTACATAAACGCAATAATATTGTGTTTAATAGACGTCTAATAGACATCTAAATGTAGACAGCTTGGCTAAAACCTTGGCTTAACTTGGGCTGTCAGTAAAAATCTAATAGACATCTAAGAATAGCCCAAAACTAGTTGTCAAATAGACAGATTAGATCTTTTTTAACATCAGATGAGACGTTAAACCGAGGTCGTGACTCTCTGTGGTCTTTAAAAATCCCAGGATGTCCTTCGAAAAAGAGTAGGGGTTTAACCCCGGCATCCTGGCCAAATCTGCCCACTGGCCTCTGTCTATTATGGCTTCCTAACCCTCCCCATATCATAATTGGCTTAATCACTCTGTCTCCTCTCCACCAATCAGCTGGTGTGTGGTGTGCGGGTCTGGTGCAAAATGGCTGCCTTCGCGTCATCCAGGTGGATGCTGCACACTGGTGGTGGATGAGGAGATTCCCCCTTATGTGAAAGTGCTTTAAGTGCCCAGAAAAAGCGCTATATAAATGTAAGGAATTATTATTATTATTATTATTGACCCAAATTTTGCCAAAACGATTATGTTTAGATGTCTATTAGACATCTATTAGACATCTTTTAAAACAAAAAATGCTTTGCTGGGCGATAACAGAAAGTTCATTTTTGGGTGAACCATAACAGGTGGCAGGAAACGCCTCCGCGTCCCTTAATTGAGCTGTCATCTAAAACCTTTTAGTGAGCCAAACCTCCAGCACAGCAGTGATCAGCTGATTCCAGCACTGCGAAAGAGAGAAAAAGAGCAGACCTTGTTTATACTGTTTTGAATGCAAGGCCACTTATTGTCTTGGCTTAATTTGCTGTCCTCCCTTTGAAGTGCACTACACATTTATATTTCCTGACTCTAAAGCCTCTTTACCCACCGCCGCTGCAATTTGGATAGCACGGTTTCCATGTGGGGCTCTCTCGGGCACTCCTCTCATGATAGGAAACACAAGCAGTGAGCATTTCTGTGGCGGACGGGGCCGCAGAGAGGCCCCCGAGCGGGCCCAGACACCGCTGCAGGGCTTCTGGCACACCCTGGCAGCAGAATGGTTTCAGTTAAGAATTTCAGTAATCACTTTTAGGAGCGTAATATATAGCTGACCTTTGGCAGCGACACACGACCCCCACTCCCCCGGCGATTTGATCAAAGCAGGCGGCGGTGGCTGTGCAAACAGTGCTATCAGTGAACTCCAATGGATTTACTGCCTGCTTCTTCTCTCTTGTCTCGGCCCGAGCTGTGTTGCTGATACACGGAGGGAGAAGGGTTTCATCTTACAGGATCTCGCCCTCCCCGCTTGAATTTACAGCCCCGATCGGGACCCCAGCAACGACACCCCAGCCGTCCCGAGCCGTCCGCCTCTCTCATCAAGCCCAGCGGTTCACTTGTGGGAACTGGGAACACACATGTGCTATTGCACGGGCCACAAACTTAATGCTGGCTTTGAGGAGGAAGGATCCTGAAGAAAGAGAGCGAGAATGTAGAGAGTGGGAAAAAGAGCAGCCGTTAATCATGTCTTGAGGAGCCCCGCTGCAGGAGGGAGAGAGAGTGCATGACCTGTGTATCGCAGCAACTGGACAGCCCAAAAGCTGGCATGGAACCAGGTGTTATGCAAACCACTCAAAACAGAAGGAACTTCATTAACTATGTGCTTGAGAGACGAATGGCGAATGCTCCCATTCACATGCGCTTACAAAAGTGCACCAAACATGCACTTGTGGTTTCAAGTGCAATGAGTTCCTACAGATTACACGTTAAACCCTTTAATAGTAAACCAGATAAAATATTTAATAGTTAACTCTTATGCACTTTTTAATTAGATTTTTTTTAATTAAATTGATTTCTGTTGTCCACATTGAAATAAAAAACGTCGGTTCACACACACACACACACACATTAGTCATTAGTTAGTACCAAATACAAAACTGGAACTATTCCAACAAAATAGTTTAATGTTGTGGTGCAAAAATGTGTACACACCGATGAATGTGTTTGGAGAAAACATACATGTTACGTGTTTCACAGGGAAAATCATGGGGCCATACAAAATAAATCTGCATAAACACTACCGGTCAAACGTTTGGGTCAGTAAGAATTTTAAATGTTTTAAAATAAGCTCATTCTGCTCACCAAGGCTGCATTATTTTAATCAAAAATACCTTTAATAAATGCAGCCTTGATGAACAGATTCATTTTATTTAAATTATTGAATAAAATCAATAATTAAAAAGAAAAAACTGACCCCAAGCTTTTGACCGGTTGTGTATATTGTCCAAAGTGTCCATTTTCACTGAGAAATGAATTTACAAATCTTAATTTACAAAGGGGGTTTCACTCATTTATTGATTTTCTCTTATTCGTTATGAGTACTGTAAAACACAACTTGTAACATATCATAATCTAATGTATTCCACAAAGCAAGACATGCCTAATCAGAATAAAATGACAAACATGTCTGAAATGTCTGAAACTGCACTCAGCCAAGGGCTTGAGGAGCCTATTAAAGGGTTAATGTATTTACTTTCTGTTCAAAATTTATCGTTGGATTCTGAGCATGTGTTAAGGGCAAGAAAGATATGATACCAGAGAGCTATTTATCAGTCATTTTAGTTATCAGAGTGATGCTCTTATCAAAGCCATTATGACCACAAATCATTGTCAAAGTCTGCTACCAAGTCAATTACATTTTATGTAATATTAATCCATTGTTTAAAGCTTTTGTTAACTATTAATCGCTTTATTTTGGCTGCATTAACATTCTCTCAACCATCTCTAAAAGCTTGTATTTGTGGAAAAAAGATTGAGGAAATTGAAATATAACATCAAAACACTTTTATCTGTCCTGTCAGTTTCTTATCTCGACACAGCAGCAGCTCTTAATGCCACTGGATTGTCTGACATAATTCAACTGAATTGCACTATAAATATTCCAGTGGGCAAAGCGTGAGCACCAAAGTCAAGATGCAACCATGAAAGGAAAAATAATAACCACTGCCTTATTTTTATTCTGTTTGTTTGGTGATAAAAATCTGAGGAAAGAATTCTTCTGATGTGGTCCAATGGTTTTCTTTAGACATTTTATAAGTTGTGGTAATTTTCAGATGTGTGTCTTTAAAACCACCCTAAAATGTGGTACAAAAGAGCAGTAATACAGATTAGCCACCTGGTGGCGTGGCAACATCAGAGTCTTCCTGGATCAAATGTTTCTGACAGGACAAAACCTACTGGCAACAAAATGCAGCTGCAGATGGAGACTACAGCAGTTGGCATTGATCATGAAGTGATGCGCAAGTGGGCTTACCGGTAAGATGATTCAAAAACAAAACCAGTATGTTTGCATGCTTGGAAAATATCAGCAGGTGGGCATTTAATAAGCTTGGTATAATGGGATGAATGATACAGATTCATAAAAACACCCATTCCCCAGGTCATGCTTGTTTATTGGTTGACATGACCGGGAGTGTTTATTTGACTCATTTCATTACAATGTGCACAGTGTCATTAAAAGTCCACAGGATGTCCTGTGTTTTTATGAGTTTCTTGGCAAAATGGGGGAAAAGGGAACTGCTTCCTGATTCTACCACAAGAGTGTAACCACCTAAGGTTATGACCATCCTGAAAAACAGCAGGAAAAAAGAAACTAAGTAGTTTTAGCGTTGATTCACTTTCCTCCCCAGAGGACACATCTAAACAGCAACAAGAGAACAGGACCTGATACAACTTTTTTATTAGGGTGGCCAGAAGATTCAAAAGCACGCATCTTTCTAATGAAGCTAATCTCTAATGACGTTAAGGTCCAAGTAATTATTAGCTAGCCTTTACTTCTACCAATGAAGAAGGTATGTTACAGCATTCCTGTTAGTAAGGCAGAATTGTTTCCTGCTTGTCTTTCCTGTGTCAGCCTTACTGATAAGCAGCGGTGTTTGGTTGGTAAACTAGAGTCAAGGTGCCTGCAATAAAGTGTTTTGTGAAGGTGTGAAGGTTTTACAGCTACATGTGAGGTCATCAGAGCCGTGCTATCGGAAAAAAACATGCAACATTGTTACGTAACACTGCAGGAACCCAGCTTGTTTAGTATGCAGGTGCCAGGCGTGCGGGGTAAGAGTGATTCACCTTGCTCCTTGCTGAACTCTTCCTGCTTAATTAGTCTGTTTGACTCCACAGCTGTGAAAGAGCACGTCCCTTGCCAAGAAAAACAATAAAACAATTACTCCAATGATGCATCATGTGCAGCTCACAGAAAAAAAGGAGCTCTGGTGCTTGCAGAAATCCAACTCACCTCGGTTCTGTTGACCTGAATATATGCAAGTTTATTGCCCAGCTGCTTCTTTCTGCACTTTAACCGGCATCTGGCTGACGTCAATTAAATGGCAGTTATGCATTTTATGCAGATTTTACTTTAAGATTAAGCACTTCTAGATTTCTACCTCCGATATGGAGATCTGAAAACAACTGCACCCTTAAAAACAAAGGTTTTTTATTGGCATTGTTTGCTCTAAGAAGAGCATTTAACATCCATGGAATCTTTCCAAACTTCACTGGCCTGACCTCATAAGGTGATGGATGCTAGAGACTGCAGTCTGTAGAGCCCTTGTTAGTCCACCATGCTAAAGATAATGGATTGAATCTTGTTTATTATGGTAATCGGAGTGGTTACATTGTTGTGGTGACTGGAATGGAAGTGAGGTTTGGAGGGAAAGTATAATGAAGGTGAACTAGTAGGAGTTGTTATTGTCCAGGTCTCAAAATTTGCTGTAGCTACTCCACCTCCCAAGCTGGAAACACCGCCACAGGGGTTACATTGGTGACATAACCTGGATATAAGTGAAATTTGGGAGTGATATAACAGAGGCCAACTATTAGGAGCAGTGTGGGTGAACCTGGCCTCAAGGGGTGCACTAGAGACTGACACTAGATGCTGCAGTCTTTAGCATGCTTCTTAGCATGCCTAGCTCCCATGCTGGAAATCTTGGTTTGAATCTAACTTAGAGCAAGTAGATCCGGAAGACATTGGTGTCATGACCCAAGTGGTAGTGAGGTTTAGGGAATTAGTACAACAGAGGCCAGGTGGTAACTGCAACATACAGATGTTTTTTTTAAGATGCTATTAGTCTACCTACATCCAACGTTGGTGCAACCAGAACTGGAGGGGATAAAATTTCTAAACAGCCTTTTTACCTCCCCACAGTCCACAGTAATAAGCAATAATTAAAGTCCATATTGTTTTTTTTAACTCAATTGTGACCCTGGTCAACATTATAGATTTGTCTTTCATGCCAATGTGCATGCTAAGAACTTAATTTATACAACTTTAAAGGTGAAGAATTTTTTCAATATTATTATTTTTCTCTCACTCAGTTCCAGATTTTACACAGTTGTCTCTATCTATCAAATAGTTGGCCAGATATTGTGCTATGCTAACAAACCATACACCAATGGAAAGCTTATTCATATAGCATTCAGATCATGTATAAATTTCAATAGACATTTATTACCAGTGTTGTGGTCAAGGGTCACAATTAAATTTTTAATGTTCCCTCATGCTTTCCAAGTCTGTTTTTAATGACAAAATAATCACTATACAACATTTAGTTTGAGAATGCCTGTTCAATGGCATCACCACAAAAAAAAAACCACTTGTAACTCTCATTTTTAAGAGTCTGTAGGGCTCGTGAAGAGTCTGCTCCAGCCTTGATACCACCAGAGTTGTGGTTAGCACTGGGATCAGCTGAGACTCATGTGGCAGGCCAGGCCTTGCTCTCTGCAACTCAGAAGGACTGAGCCGCCCGCCAGCCCCCACTTAGTACACATTCCAAGTTTATTCCCAAAGCTTCGGCCCTCGCTGATGAGGGCAATATGCAGTACTGTAACTTCAAGGCCATATGTCAACAAATGAACATGCATACACTCCACATCTCCACCAGCCTATAGATCACATACAGCAATTCACATACACCTGATATCAAGCTCATACATAAGTACAGCATACGCCTTTTCCCCCAGACCGCCATCGGAGCGATCCAAACACAGCTGTCAAAACTCCACCACTTCCAGTGTAGCAGAGGTGAGACAGGCGGGGTGTGGAGGAAAAGGGGAGCGTGCACAGTACGCACACATCAGCCCAGCGCTATGTCATAGACAACATATGAAATGACTCCTAGGACCTCACCCCAGGCCTGGGACCCTCCTTGCCGGGGCCTCTCTGTCTCCCCACCAGCCAGTCATGTTCAGCGGCCCAGTGTCCAGCTCCACCCTGCTCGGCTCACAACATGTTACTGAGCTGCATGTGCACTGCTGAATCCGCATGCATGATATGAGCTGCTGACTCTTAAGAAAACCATACGCAATCAAACAAATGAAAATGAAAATTTATATGGGTGTTTCTTCAACTAACTATGGGCACATTTGGCCCTGTGGGCTTTAAGAAAATAAACTCACTTAAAACCCACTTCTACACATTAATTAGTTCAATTTGTCTGTGAACAATGTCAGCAGTGGTTATATATGCGTCACTGGAGAGATCTGTGAATTTGGTCATTTGTTTCTAAAGCAAAAAAATTAGTATAATTTCTATCGGATATCAAATTATGTATTGTATTAGCATTACGTCATTAAATTGACAGTTAAAAAAATAAATAAATAAAATGCTACGCTGCAGGCATAGGACGTCAACATGCCGTCAATATTGACGTTGTACCTCAACGTCGTGAGGACGTTAGATTTTGTTTGGAAATGAAGATCAATCAACGTCAATGTCCAACCGTCCAACCTAAAATCAACTATATATCAACGTCTAATCATGTTATACCTTGACGTTGTGTGGACATTACCAATATAGGGCGTCAAACACTGGATGTGCCGCTCTGCGCCGAGACATGGCGCGCACATGACTGTTGAAAGTATCGCACACCAGACGCACACATTCACATGCTATTTAAAAATGAAAGTAATCAGATGGCGCTCTGTGGCGCGGCAGAAATATGAACAGTGTCCTGAGTCGTGGCTGGGTGCCACCGACAAGCCGCCGGCTTACGGCGCCGGCGTGTGTATCCTGATAGAAACGTGTGTTTAGAATTCTGAAATGCATGGCGCTGCGAGGCACTACGCGGCACCTCTGCCGAGCGGTGCTTCTGGTGTGTGAGCCCCTTAAGACATCTATCAGACATTAGATTTTGGTCACTTTCCATCACAACCTAAAATCAACCAAATATCAATGTCATTTGACGTCACTATTGGATGTCAAAAAACATTGTCCTTAGATGCTGGCTAGACATTGAATTGGTCACTTGATGTCATGACCTACAGTAAAGCTAACCTAATATTAACATCTTAGTATGATGTTGTGTGCAGTGTGCCTGCTGTATAGCTTCGTTTGTCCCACTAAATCTATTTCAAAGTAAGCATTTCATCCATCGTATCATGTTTCCTAAATCATTTTAATCTTTATATAATTTGACACAATTAGAGCTTTGTTTAAAAGGTCCCAATACTGGTTAAAATGTATGAAAACTGTAATTTAATGTCATTTTAAAAAGCAATAATCTATAACTCTTGGGACTACACCCATATACAGTAGGGATTAAGAGGCATAGCAAAGCAAAGTCCATATTGCCACATGCTTTAAATGTTTTGTTTTAGTACAGACCAATTTACTGTTTGTTTATGTCTCGGAAGAGCCTTTTAAGAGATCTGAATTGCTTACTGACTTTTCACTGTATATTTTGTTGCACACATACATATACACCCATTCAAATACACTCAGACAGCCTGGTCTCATGAGGAACTACTACAGGAAATGTTGAATTTTATGCCTCTGCTATAACAAAGAGTTCCTCAGACTTGTGTAAAGTTGGACCCAATATGCAATTATCTACTACTGCAGTGAAGCAAGGACAGGGTTGGTTTCTCAAGGTCACGTTGACACTAAATCGTAATATCCATAACCTATACTCCATATGGTTGTGATAACATTTGGACCTTGCTTCCACTTCCAGTTAATCAGAGTGTATCAACACACAATATTCCTGCAAGTGACTGCCTTGTGGCAACCGTGGCCTCACAGTTAAATCCTTCTCATAAATTATCAGATCCTCTTTAGGTCAGCGACATTAGTCTAATCCCAAGTTATATTCCAGGATGTTCTGGGGAGAAGCTCCCGAGAACCTACTCCATATATTTGTGGACAGTATTTTTTATGTTGTGTAATGACTTGTCTTAAAAGTAGCCCTTAATCCCGCTCTATCCTGCTCTCTTAAATGAGGCGCGAGGAATGCGTCAGCGTCTTCAGGCCTGTTGCAATGCAGGTGAGCGACAAGACGAGGGATTAGCTCTCAAACTCACACTCGATTTTATCAGATCTACATAGGAGATCAGGTCCAGCCCTCAGGGCTTCATCCTTGCGACAGTCACCACTGCATTTAAGTGATAGTGGCCCAAATCTAAGATGTTCTCAACTAAAGCTCAGTACTTTCTGATTCTCTTGAAAGCCTCACAGTGTCACTGAGGTCAAGTGCCTCATTATGCCCCTGTGTGATTAGCTACAAGTTTGGCTGATTAGCTGGCATTCACCTGACAGTTTTGGATGGCTAGTGTAAATGTGCTTTTCTCATGTTAGCTCTGGTACAAGGAAATGGTGTGGTTTCAGGATTTCAAGATTATTACGGAGATCCTTGGTTCCCCCACCACATTAAGTGGTTGTGGTGCACACTCAGGTCCGGCGGGAGACCATAGAAACATACACAGTGGTTTAGCGCTGGGCAAACGCCAAGACAAATGGCTGCTTCAGGTGAAAACAAACCTGGCCAGAGCAAGCTGGCCTCTTTTATTTTTTTGTTCCATCAGAGGGTGTTTTTTATTGGAACGATCCTACTCGAGCTCCTCCACCCTGTAGCACATTACGGGCATGTGAATTCATCAAAATGAGGAATTAATGTTGAAATGCCACTCTGAGAAAGAAGCGGTTTTCACAGGTGCTCCAGGATTTAAAAGAAACAAGCTCTTCAAAGCCACTAAAAACACACTCTTTGTGACATTAAATGACGGAAACTAACAGAAACAGAGTGAAGATTTGTCATCTATAAAATACAACTTCTAAGGGTAAAAAAGAAATGGAAATTTCCCATCCACATTTCCCCCTCACAACCTTGTAGTCTTCATTACTCCTGGCATCCGTGTACAATTGACCATATCTGGCGAAAGACCACAATAAAAATATTGGCCATACCCCGAGTAGTCATAAATCCTAAGGAGGGAATTTTACCTCTGCTATTTCACAGGGTCATTTCCCTGTGTGCAGGTTCATATTCAAATATTCATATTTATGAGCAGCCAATTCACGTTATGGCCTATTATGACAACAGCCAGTAAGAGGAAGGCTTTCATATCATTTCTAGGTAAAAATGTAATTTAAAAAAGCTTCATTTGGTTGTTAGTCACTTATTTTTATGTACTGCATACTTGTTAAAGGAAATGAAAAATCTCACGTCACTCCAAACCTGTATGATTTTCTATTTTCCACATAACATAAAATATGTTTTTGTCCAGTAAACACTTTTAATAGAAAAAATACATTTTCATAAATATCTTTTAAATTCCACAGAATAACATCAAACAGGTTTGGAACACCATGAAACTAAGTAAACTATGACAAATTTACATTTTTGGCTTAAAACTACAGGGTGTAGTGTAATAATCCTTTTAACAATTACATACCTGGCTCAAACCAACCAGTCTGATTGGATGAGTCAAACGAAACTGGTTGTTTCAAGCTCATTAATGTACAGTCTCAAAGAATGCCTAATCCCCTACTTCACTGCTTATCCATCAGGTTCTGCATGGGACCCAGGATAGTCACCTGCAGCACACCTGAGGGAAGCCTGTTGAAGAGGTTAAGTGGCATCAATTAAGAGAACAATTGGTTTAGTCACACAATTAAGAGCCTAAGTCTTGCTGAATGCAAAAAAGACCCTGAAGGACCACAGCCAAGGATCTCAACATTCACTCAATCTGGACAACCCACCCACCCCCCTGCAAACCAGTAGATTACCAGCTTGGGGGCTAAGGGAGCAGCACTGTCCCGCTGGGGATGGATGGTTTGCACTGTGATTTAATGCTAATGAAACGGCCTTTGCTGTAACTTAACCTCTCTTCAACGAGGGCAATAAACAGTCTGTCTTTCAGCACCAGCTCATACGAAGCTCAGGGAAAGCATCATGGGAAAGTCTGCCAGATCAACGCCAGTGACACATATTGTGTTTTTTTTTTAGGAATCCTAAAGTCCAGATGGCAGTAAGGAGTCCATCGGAGAAGTGAATCAGCAAGCAGAGGTTAGAAAGCTAATTCCTGCACAAAAGCCCCTTCTCAATGGTCTCATAATCTGTTCACATGTAGCTGCATGTATATAGTATGTTGAATTAATGGTCGGATCTGCTTATGGTGAGAAATCCCCATCACATGTAGAGGAGACCCCTTGGGTTAACACTTACTGACATTCCACAAGACGCTCTGTAGGTCATGTAACATTACACAAGCCTCATGCAACGTTCCTTCATTTAGACAAGTGCCAATGTGCACCGTACATTCGTATAGCATTGCAGGTGGAACTCATTAACATTTGGCTCGGTGAATTTCTGCGCGGCCCATAGAGGAAGGGGCCTGATATGAAATAATATCAACACATACATAGATTTAAAGACACACTTTCATTGGTCTCCTAAGGGTCATACGGAGCCAAATAGGCTATTAATTTGCCTGTTCACCGTTATTTCACAGTGGATGAACTTAGGCAAAAGCTTCTAATTTTCATGGTGCCCGAAAGTGTGGAAAAGGAAAAGTTATTGGTCTTTTCTGACTGATTTTCTGTCACTTTGAATGCAGCATTTATGCTAAACGGATTTACTTGCACTTGTTTCTGTTTTGATTCTTGCATATTATTATTGTTGCATAAGGAATGGCTGTTTATAATGGCCTTGTTGTCCCATATCAATATATTATGTAATAACTAAATCTAAATTATTGCAAGTTGTGTCCTTGCATGCACATATGGGAGTTATATTAGCCAAGCTGTATGCATGCTTAGCATGTAAGATCTTATTATTGAAATAAGAGACCTAAAATTGACAGTTTGTCAATTACTCACTTATTTCATGACTTCCTTCTTCTGTGCAACACAAAGTCTGACTTACACTCACCAGCAACTTTATTAGGTACACATGTCTAACTGCTTGTTAACTCAAATTTGTAATCAGCCAATCACATGGCAGCAACTTAGGCATGTAGACATGGTCAAGACGATCTGCTATAGTTCAAACGGAGCATGAGAATGGGGAAGAAAGGTGATTTAAACTGACTTTAAACAAGGCATGGTTGTTGGTGCCAGATGGGCTGGTATTTCAGAAATTGCTGATCTACTGGGATTTTCACGCACAGTCATCTCTAGGGTTCACAGAGAATGGTCCGAAAAAGAGAAAATATCCAGTGAGCGGCAGTTCTGTGAGCACAAATGCCTTGTTGATGCCAGAGGAGAATGGCCAGACTAGTTCAAGCTGATAGAAAGGCAACAGTAACTCAAATAACAACTCGTTACAACCGAGGTATGCAGAAGAGCATCTTTGAACGCACACATGCAGAACCTTGAGGCGGATGGGCTACAGCAGCAGAAGACCACACCGGGCATGACAATGAGTTCATTGTACTTAAATGGCCTCCACAGTCACCAGATGTCAATCCATTGAGCACCTTTGGGATGTGGTGGAACAGGAATTCGCATCATGGATGTGCAGCTGACAAATCTGCAGCAACTGCGCGATGCTATCAATATGGACCAAAATCTCTAAGGGATATTTTCAGTACCTTGTTGAATCTATGCCAAAAAGGATTAAGGCAGTTCTGAAGGTAAAAGGGGTCCAACCCTGTACTAGTAATGTTTCCTAATAACGTGGCCTATGAGTGTATATCTAAAAAGGAATGAGAATAGAGCTGTTAAGTTTAAAATGAAAAAAAAAATCACCCTAACAGTATCCTTAAAGTGATTTGTGCAGTATTATGTAGTTAATATATAATTATTTTGTGTGCCAAATAGTTTAAGTCATTATGTAGTGATAATAGAAAATGAGGCACTCATATTCTGACATGTGAGTCATAAAGATTCAAAATAAAATAAGGGAAATAACGATAAGACATAACTTTGATACAGTTCCACAAGAAGTTTGGCCATAAGAGAAATGGTCATGCCCAACTGAGCCTGGTTTCTCTTGAGTTTTTTTTTCCCTTCACTTTCGTCAATTGGTGAAGTTTGTTCCTCGCCACTGGCTTGCATGGTTCGGAACTTGTGGAGCTGCACATCGAGAGATTTGCTCTTCAGTGTTTGGACTTTCAGCAGTAAAAATTTAATCACACTGAACTGAACTAAAATGAACTTAAACACTGAAAAACTGGACTGACACTGTTTCAATTCACTATAATCTTCTATGTTAAGCTGCTTTGACACAATCTACATTGTAAAAGTGCTATAGAAATAAAGATGAATTGACGTGAATTTGATGTTCCTTTTAAACACATTCTGCTGATTAGTTAACATGCCAATTACTGTTAGGTTTAAGGTTAGTAGTAAATTTGCCACAGAGTTGTCGAATAAATGTTAGCTGACTATAAGAGGATTGATCCACTTTTCAATCATTCAATTTTTTAAAATTGTTTTCAAGAATAACTTTACTGGTGACCTATTCTGGCCTATTTTATGTATATGCCTACATTTATATTTTAAAAGTTTAGAGTTATAGTTAGTATTTCTCTGTAGAATGATCAAAATCATTTCTTAGCCCTGGAACCATTTTCTTTAATTAATGAGGTTAAAATCATGAATGTCCAATTGCAGAATAGGCTCAATAAAAGTTTATTGGGTGGCTAGGAAAATTATAAGTTGGTAGTACAATAAGCTGCATACACTTGCAAAGTTTAATTCAAGTCAGAATGTCTGTAGGTAGACTGTCAAAGTAAAATGTTAGCTATTAAGCAGGCAGTCTACAAATATTCTAATGATTTCTATTTGACATGTAATGACAAAGTTACTTATATAGTCTCAAGGGGACCATCAAAAAAGTGTTATATGATGCTACATTTTTCATTTTGAACTAACCCGTTAAGTAAGTTTTTGTTCTTGGCTATCTTTCTCATTATATAGGCTACATATTCACAAGCACACACACGCAAACGCAAATAATATCAGATCTCACTGGGATTTTTGCATCCTACTTTCCCCTAAAACATAAACGTCAATTGCCGAAGTCTGACACCTCGCATGCGGTGAACAGGAACCGCTACGCCTCTCCAAACGACCTGATTCCCAAAGTTTCTTCTAGGCTCATTATTTCCAGTTGTAATTGGAATAACATTCTCTTAATAACCCAGCAGGATCAGAGCTCTCCTGTTTGTCTGGCACGACTCACAAAAACATCATCCACCTGGCTGGAATAGAGCCTTCGCATGGGGTATCAAAACATAAATAAAAATCATGCTTGATGTGACATCCCTCGAGTTCATTCTGTAGACAGATTCATGCTGGATAGAGTTTCCCCCAACTAGTCTCAGCTGCCTGATTGACTGTGATGGGCTTTTTTACGCGCCACACGTGTTGTTTCGATTCTTCGTCTGGGCTGCATCGTCAGTCTTTCAAACACTTCTACCCCCTCCCTTTCCTTTGGCTCTGTGCGCAACTGCTTCCCTCAGGGTTTATAAGATAATAATATATTTTTTAATGAACCACTAGCTTGTTTCTTAGGAGACTGTGTGAGTAGCTTGTTGTCACACAACACCACCTCTTCCTCTGCTCTGGAAAAAACATGACTTGAATTAAGTTTGGGAGGTAATAATTTGTGTACTGCGCCGAGTGGAAAGGCTTTGTGTATTGCTTATTGAATTGTGCTTCTGTGACATCCGGAGCAGCTCCTTTTGGTCAACAAAGAATCTCACCTGAGTCAAAACCACAAGCCAAAAGAAACCTTGTTAGTCCTTGCTGACGGCAGTGTGCTCTGTCCAAAACCGCTTTCCCTGCTGTCAAATATGCATATAGCGGTGTCTCTTATGATTCATAATAGTATCAGTGTACACATCCATACTGTTGTGCGCCTCTTCTGCGGTGTCAGGTGGCCTCTGAAGGAGCACTGCCATGCAGCTGTGCTCTCGCATAACCCGAGCGGAGTGTGAGGCTGAACTTTAACACCAGACGCGGGTCCAAGTCGTTGTTTTGCATGTCAGAGTCCAGTGTCTACTCCAAGCAATTCACAGCTTGGGTAAAGTGTCATGACAGGATGGAAAAGACGTGTTGTGAATTTCTAATGGTAGAGTTTAGTCAAGGGGAGTCTTGCAAGTTCTTGATTTGTGCCTCTAAGTCAGCAGAAACAGTATTGTATCATTTACAATAATACTACAGAAACATAAATATCATCATATTTTAATAAATGTATATTGTTTATCAAATAATTTAATAGTCTAATTATAAATATTGTCTTGTGAAAATGAAGAAGAAACCGCTTCATTAAAAAGATGTCTTAAATGTCTTTAATAGAGCAATCACACCAAGTAGTTACAGGAACTGTTATAGGAACTATCCACCAAGCCCAGTTCCCTACCAAATAATTTACACCAGGACCATTTACCTGATTGCATTCACACCACCCCAAGGGACTCTGAACTGATGAAGCCATCTGGACAATGACAGCAAATGAAGATTAACTGGAAGATGGAAGTTATTTTTGCATTGTGTTTTGAAGACGTGTGATAATCTCGATCGAACATAGATGTTTGCCATGCTCTTGAAACAGCAAAAAAGGAGGGCCAAGGCCAATTTATTCTTCTACGTCGAGTCGACGCAGGTAGTTTGGGCAAAGCCTTTCTAAACCTTGACACACACCTCTTAAAAAAAATGATCTACATGTCATAACAATGCAGAGCGCAAGAACTGTGATTGTCTGACTTGGTAGCAGTCAGCATGGGACAAGCTACTTGAAAATGTAGTGAGTTATGCTAATAGCTACACTACTTAAAAAAACTACACTAAAAGCTACCCTCTGGGAAAAAAGAGCTACCTGACAAAAGTAGCTTAGCTACATCTAAGCTATTTTTGCAACTTCAATCCAAGTCAATCATATCTTAGTGATGAATGAAACTGTCAATGAAACATATGAGGCATAATTGTTCATAATTGTCTCCTTTACTGCAAATAATATGCTGTACCAAACAGACAAACAATTATAGAATATACTGTAGGCCTAACAGCAAAAAAATCCAATAAAACCACATACACATTTACACATTTAAATTACTATAGTAATTTATAGTAAAGGAAATACTTAGAAATAAGCATTATATTGTATATACATTTACAACTCTTCATTATTGAATTACACTACATAATGTAGTATCATTAGTAACTATCATGGACTAACCGTAATTGCCATAGTATACTTTAGCCTTTACTACAGTAAATATATATATATATATATATATATATATATAATATATATATATATATATATATATATATATATATATATATATATATATATATATATATATATATGTATAAATATAAGTGTGTGTGTGTGTGTGTGTGTGGGTGTTTGTATATGTGTGTGTGTGTGTGTGTGTCGCTCTGGGTGACGACCTGCAGCAAACAGGTCTGTGTAGTCCTACTGCACAGCAACACAAGCAATTCGCAGTGCAAAGCGACAATCGACAGTTCATTTCAAGGCAGAGTGAGCGACTTCCTGAGAGTGAGCGACAAAGTTGAGAATCCTTCAACTTTATGCAAATGATGAGCGACTTTCTGAGCGACAGCCAATAGGAGCACCAGTAGAGCTCATGTGATGTTCTCTCAGCCCGCTTAGAGGCCGGTTTGCATTCTCCGTGCTTTAGACCTACACACCCCTGAGTTCGCAGCAGGTTGCCACCCTACAAAATCGCTGCTACTGTGAATGAGGCATTAGAATGTAGCAAAGTTACCGCCACGCTACTTGTAGTAGCCACGCTACTGAGAATGTATAAGCTAGTAGCATCACTGTAGCAACCCTATTGCTCAACACTGGTAGCGGTGATGAGTGTGGGCAGGGCTCAGAGCTCTGTGAGCAAATTAAACTGGTGTTTAACAACTCCTGCAGATGGACACTTTTTTGTGTGTTTATTTTATTATTAAATTTATGTTTACCAGTTCCTGCATCTTTCTTTTCTGAATGTGAGATTGAGCTTCTTCTACTGTAGCATTGCATGCATTTCCGGCGTAAACTAAAACACTGGCAATGAAATTCAACAAAGTGAAACACAGAAATCCCACAAGAATTTTGGAAGTATTCTTGCAGAGTAACACAGAAGTATAAATTCTCACAATGTGCAAGGTTATGCACAAATGGGAACAGTAATCACTCCATGCAGGAGTAGAAATCAGGCTTTAGACCCTACACTGCACGAAGTAGGTAATTTCAAGTGTTCACCTTAGCTGATGATTGATTATAAAGTGTGTTTGGCATGCTGTCTTGGGATTGGTGAATCATGTGTTTGCTAATGCAGGACCAGCCATGGTCAGTCATAAGCACGTGATCTCTGAAATTAGTTTATAAATAAACTTCACTTAGTTCCCCCAAATAGAGTTCCTAAAACAAAAAAAGCCAGACCTTCTGCCAACAGTTCTAGGAACTATGCAAAAGTTCCTCCAGTGTTAAAAGCCTCTATAACCAGGTGTAAACAGGGCCATCCACTCATGCATGGCCAGGTCTACAGGTGGCAGTGTTTTCTCTCAACACCCTGATGCAGGTAAGATCCACATTAGTTCAAGTGAGCGCAACATCCACATACTTTCCACTCTACCACTTCAGCGCTCAATTACCAGCCCTTTCCATTCCCCCCTGACCTAACAGCCACTACAGCTTCAGCTTGGCCAAGAGGCATTTGAGGACACTAATGTAGGGGGCCTGAGCCCTAATATAAACAACATTTATCACATGAAAGTCCTGGTCGGCCCATTAGGCAGACTTGAAGAGTGGGCACTCCTTCCTCATGGAGCTGCTTTATTTAGCCTGGCTGTTCTTTGCACCAAAACCCTCTCCAAGCTTCCCACATGCCAATTGGGATCTTATCTTAATCATCCATCTTCACTGATGTTAGTTTGTGTGAAATTTCTCTCTTTTAGAGGTATTCAAGGCAGATAATGTGCGTACATGGTTCCAAGATGATAACAGGAAATAAATTCTAATGTAGCAAGGTTTTATGATGGTTAATCTTTACCTAAACTGTTCTCAATATGCTGTATTTTGCTGTTCAAAACAAGTGTTGTTTCAGTCATTTTTCATATGTGTTTAACTGCAGAGTTAAACTTTACCTTAAATCAGGGGTCTCAAACTCATAGGGCAGGGGGCCATTTCAGTGACTGACAATTCATAGGAGGCCCGGCCGTTTTAACATTCAATTACAAGAAAAAAAAGTGACCGAATGGTGAATCTTAGGACAACAGACATGACGTTTATAATTCAAGCATTACCTGTCACAAATCAGCATGTTTTTTGCTTCACACAACTGAAGAAATATATCCATGGCTATTTAAATTAGCTTTTTGACATTTAAATAGTCATAATAATGATAATAATAATTATTATTCTGTCCCAACCAATCGTTGCTTTACCAAAAGTTTAACAGATAGCGCAAGAACAGCAGAAACAGTTTGGGTAACTTTACCGACTTTACTGGCAATTGTTCTTCTCAGTATCTTTCTTTTTTGTAAACTACAACAAAGAAGGGGAAAATATATATTCACATTTACTTTAACGTGTTCAATTCAACAAGCAGTAAAATGTACAAAGTTTTCATAGAAATCTCAATATGTATATGAAGAAAATGAGATCATCAGAATCGAATATTAGCAAAATTTGCATATTTGTTACACCACCAGCATAAAGTGTAAGCTATGAAAAAAATACAAGTGGAATAACACTGATAATAATCAAAACAACCCTTAAATATTTTAAAAAATAGAGCTTTAGTAAAAATAGAGCCTGCTAGCATTTTGCTTAGACAGGTTTTTTCTTTAGGAGAAAACGCTTAATACTTCATTACCTGTGATTCGTTTGTGTTCTGACCACATGTACTTGATTGTTTGCTATCAATAAGCGTGTAGTCTTTTAAAAGCACTGTTTGTAATACATTGAGCCAGGTATGACTACATAAATACATAAATCCAGGCATAACACTGTGTGACAATGTTTCCTATGACTGTTCTATAGTCTTCAGCTAATCAATCTGTCAGATTCTGAGGTGCATTACAGGTCTAAAGAATGTTATAAATTATAAATGATCTTAAATAAAGCAAATACGTTTATAGATATGGTATATAAGTATAAAAGAATTTCACTCAGTTGGGAAATGGTTTGGAACCAACCACTTGAATGGTTTGGAAGCACAATTAAGTGCACAGCATGCCATATTATCTGAAAATTGTAGAACTAATCCCAAAAGGCAATTGACTGTCTAAAGCTACATAAAACAAAACAAAATACAATGTATTTCAGTGTATTTTCAGAGTTCAGTGGCGAATCAGCTGAGCTGAAGTGACAGCGTCCAGTGAGACCTAGCTGTCACTCAAGTGGCCACACCCTTAATTATGCAGACTTAATATAACTCGATATAAATGGAAACGGATGAGTAATAAAAAAATTCACCCCCTCACTGTTGTCATGAAGGGTATTATTAGCTTTATACACCAAAATCGTTCTTTGTACCAGGCTGTAACCAACTTTTTTTTTTGCTGTAAAGTTGGCCATTTTAACAATGGTGTCAATAGAAATGTGCTCTATTATGGAGCCAAGCCTAGCGGAATTTCGATGAATTGCAGTTTCAATTACTTCCCTCATTAGCTTCACGAGGATGAGCGGGATGTTCCCGCTTGTGTGAACTGAACAAAGATACTCATAATGGTTAGGAACCCCTTGAAGGTGAGTAAACAGTCAGTAATTTTCATTTTTGGGTGAGCTATCCCTTTAAGCATTTCTGTTTGGAAAGTCAGAAAGTGTTGACATGCAGTGTCTATGCAGTGGTATGTTCACCGAGGCTGCAAAACTTTTTGTACTTGTCCTTCCGAGACTCCATTACACCTAATGTTACGCTCTAACTAATCTTGTGACATGACAGCCGACAGTGATCAGTTGGAAGTTTCACAGCAGCTGTTTAAACACAACGGCCCGCTCGATTGTGAAATAACAAAATTCTGTGAAATTTGTTATTGAGCATGTAATTTATAATGTCCAAGAGAATTGTGCTGGACGCCGGTCCGAGTTTTACAAATTTATTAGGCCTGGATACACACAGGACAGTTAAAAGCCTGTATACGGACTCATCTATCTAAGCTGTGCTGTGGAAAACAAATATTCAATCCGGACATTTATTTGTTATTATTACAGCTTAAATCAGAAAGCGATTTGCAGAGTTGTCACCTCAGGGAGGCACTGGATTTCATCAGGATGTCAGCATTTGTCTTATAGTGATTCAGGCTGATAAGAGGAGACACACATGTAAAGAGACAAAGAGAGAGAGAGAGAGAGAGAGAGATAGAGAGAGAGAGAGAGAGAGAGAGGAGAGAGAGAGAGAGAGAGAGAAGTACTTAAACAAACAAGCAACCAGTGTTAATCATAAAGGGTTGCCACGATGGAATTAACTGCCAACTATACCAGAATATGCTTATGCGGTGAATGCCCAGTATGAAGCACTTATATACTGTGCCAATTTGATTTATTCAATTCACCTATACTCCATTTCTTTGTACTGTGGGAGGAAACAAGCACTCAGGGCAAACTCCACACAGAATGCCAACTGGCCTAGCCTGGACTCGAACCAGTGACCTTCTTGCCGTGTGGCATGCCACCCTTGCATGCCACAATGCAAAGAGGGAGAGGAGTAGGGGTGGATGGGGGAGTCTTCGTGGTGAAGATGACTAAGATAAGAAAATCTGGTTATTTTTGTGCGTTGGATTCATCTGATCGGTACATCATGTGATAGCTAATGTGGACCAGCTGTGGTCAATCATAAGCATATCATAAGTAAACTTCACTTACAACTTCAAACTTCAAATTACACATTGTTACACATGTATGAACCCCTTTGAAATAATTGGGGCTTAAATTTTGGTCACATAAGGCCATACAGTTTTAGAAGTCCTGGATAATGCAGTATTTTCATTATATTTTATTGCTTTTTGTACATAAACAGAATTTAGGGCAATAAAATGGCCATTTCTTTTTTGATGGATTACACATGGGAAATTTACAAATTTCCCACAATGCCTCTAATGATACCTGCAGACTCCCCATTGGGAGGAAAGTCTTCAGCACAGATCACTGTATGGGATGATTGGGACCTGGACCTCTAACATAAAGTACGCTCATTGTACTCATCAAACACCTCTAAAATGACTAAAAAACAACTATCCACTTCTGATTGGATGGTAGCTCTCTTAAATTGTTTTCTTGCTTTATTGAAGATTAAGCCTGTTGTTTCTGAGGTTTGTTCGCCATTTATGTCAATTGGTGGAGTTTTGGTTCTTTGCCACAGATGTCTTTGACTTGTTTTAGTGGAGGTGCTCTACAGTGAATCACATCCTTCAATACCAGCCTAATCAACATAACTATTTTACATTCTGTCAGTTTATTGGATAATTCGTACAAATTCATGCACTCTCAGAAATAAAGGTACGTGAGCTGTCACTGGGGTGGTACCTTTTCAAAAGGTACAAATTTGTAACTAAAAGTTCCATGTTAATACTTTAAGGAAACATATTAGTACCTAAAAGAACAAAAGTGTTCCTCTTAAAATTTTTAGGTACTAATATATAATTTTGATGGTACCAATGTGGACCCTTTAAGTACAAATGTGGACCTTTTAAAAAGGTACCACCCCCGTGACAATTCGTGTACCTTTATTTCTGAGGGTGGATGAGTTCAGTCTTACAAAAATTAACCATTTTTAAAAGGAGTCATGGCACCAAACCTCACCCCTAATTCCAACCATCATTGGAGGATGACCAAATCACACTAAATTGTATAAATAAGATCTTACAAATCCATATGTATTAGCCACCAAGTCAAATAGTTACGAATTGGCATGAGATAGGGTTGTCAATACTGACATTTATAAAGAACTGAACTGAATCAACATAAAACTAACTAGAACAAATTCAGCATTGAGCACATTTACATGCACACCAATATGCTGATACACTCTCAGAAATAAAGGTGCAAAATCTGTCAATTGGGGTGGTACTACTGCAAAAAGTTCATTTTTGTACTCTTTAGGCACTAATATGTACCTTTAATGTACATTATGAAGCCTTTAGGTACTAAAAAAGTGTAACTTTTACTGCACAGTGACCACTTTTATACCTTTATTTCTGAGAATGTAAGCTTAATGAAATAACTTGTTGTTACAGTTTACATGCAAACTAATGTAATGTAATGTAAATGTGATATATATATATATATATATATATATATATATATATATATATATATATATAGGCATTTATTGTATACACCCAAATTGCATCACAATCATGAAATCATCTCTCCACATCACTTGGATGATGCAACAGGAGCCACAGGACAACCAGGCACCAGTGCACTCACCACACACCAGCTAAAGGTGGAGTGGAGAGACATTGATAGAGCCAATTTGGTGGATGGGGATGATTGGGAGGCCATGATGGGTAAGGGCCAATGGAGGGAATTTGGCCAGGACACCCGGGGTTACACCCGTACTCTTTACGAGAAGTTCCATGGGACTTTTAAGGACCACAGAGAGTCAGGACCTTGGTTTACATCTCACCCGAAAGACGGCATCCACTGACAGTATAGTGTCCCCTTCACTTTACTGGGGTATTAGGACTCAACAGACCCCTTGCTGGCCTTATTAAAACCACTTCCAACAGTAACCTAGTTTTCCCATGTGGTCTCCCATCCAGGTATTGACTGGGCGCAGCCCTGCTTAGCTTCAGCAAGTAACCGGTCTTGGGATGCAGGGTGATATGCCTGTAATAACCTGGCAATGCAAGTAAACCATGTTTACAAGACTCACTTCAGTACTCACATTATTTGTTATGTCAGTCACCTGTGAACTTCAATAAACCAACACAAAGCAGGTTCATACAGATTCAACAGGCCAGGCAAAATTGGCATATGAAAAAAACTAGCAATGATGATCAGTTTTATGCTGAAGCGGTTTTTTGTTCTTACTCAGGAAAACTGGTAAATGTGTTTTCATGATCATGTGCATCATGAGCTTATTAAGCACAATCCGGTTAAGAACAAATGAATGTGTCTAATGAACTTGTTTCACACTGATAAAACTTTATACCTGATTTTTGATTAATGTCAGTTATAGAATTAAAAAACGACTGGACTGCTTTCTGGATCAGACCTGCCAGAAGAGGAAATGCCTGTGTGTATAAGTGAGTGACACAATTTTACATGGGATTTCCACAGTTCATCCAGTCATCTGGGCTGAAGCCCGCAGTACCATTCAGTGACCCCTTCCCCGGCCACTCACATTGGGGATTAAAGGTGAACAAGAGGGCAATTTGGCCATGGAGTCAGAAACACTGACCGTCAACTCTGTACTGTTTCTGTTCTCTGCTGCGTGCACATGCACACACACACACACACACACACAATCCTCCTTCTTAGCATGGGGTCACAGCCCACCACAAGCACAAGAATGAGCAAGGATACATAACTTCAAAAGCCATTACCACTCTGAAATCAGCTTACTGCTTCACGGTGACTTGCCTTGGCTAAAATAGAACAAATTCAATCTCCTTTAAGTAGCAAGACAAAAAAGGTTTGCTTTTAGTGTTTAGTTGAGTGAGTTCAGTTTAGTTTTGGAAGTAAATGTACAGTATGATGTAATTTATACTATGTGACCATGTATCCATAAAACCAATCATAAGGGTAGTTTTTTGAAAAGTGATATTTTTATATATCCCCAGCAGGCACAGGACGTCAACATGATGTCAGATTGAAGTTGACCCCAACGTTATGGGACATTGCATTTTAGGTGGAAATGAAAATCAGTTTTGATGTCAGAACCCAACGTCAGACAGATGTTTGATTTTGGTCACTTTCCAATTTGTTTTGATTGTTTCCAAACAATCAAATATCAACGTCTAATGATGTTACAGCTTGACATTGTGTGGATGTTACCACTATAATGTCTATCAGGCATTGTATTTCGGTTTCCATAAATTATGAATAAATGTCAGTATTTGACATCAATATGACGTTGGTTTAAGATGTTGGCTCGACGTTGGATTTTGGTTACTTTCCAACACAACCTATCAACTAAATATGAACCTCATTTAACGTCGTTATTGGACATCAAAATAATGTTGTCCTTAGACACTGGCTAAACATTGAATTTTGGTCACTCAACATCACACCCTACACATAACCTAATATAACCTAATATACCATCTTAGCATGGAGTCACTGCTGAGTCATTTGAAAGCTGAATACATACACTTTTTGAATTAACTATTGCTAAAAAAAAATTCTAGATAGAGAAAAAATCGCTTAAATTGCCCATATTAAGTTCTTAGCAATGCATCTGCTAACCAAATTAAAGTTTTGATGTATTTATTGCAGAAATGAAATGTACAAAATATCTTAATGAAAATTGATCTTTACTTAATATTCTAATAGTTTTTGTCATAAAAGAACAGAAAGGTCTGACCCATACAATGTATTTTTAGCTACTCCCACAAATATACCCATGCAAAATAAGTCGGTCCAGGGTCACAATGTATATTGTCATAATGGATTCTGAATTAAATGTCATTATAGATTTTCCAGCTCAGTTAATAATACAATTTATTTTAAATAAATATAAATTTATGAACAAATTTAGTTTAAATCAATCACCTGTTTTTGCCTGAAATTGTTACTAATAATTAAAAATAAAATAGATAAATATATTTTTAAAAATATTATATAAAAAAAAAAACTATTATTTTCCCAACCTTCCCAAACATATATTTTTGCTGCATATTCAAACTACTCATTTAAAATGAGCTGAAACAACACAATTATACACTGCATAAATGCAGGGTGCCACACAATTTATTCATGGTGTTCCAACACAAATCCATTAAGTTAAAGTAACTAATTTTTGTAGATTGAACATAAAACTATTAAGTTACCCCCCAAAAATCTCCATAATGTATTTTAATATAATAAAAATATTAAAGTAAAATAAAGTAAAATAGAATATATAAAACATGGGACAACTTGCCCTTACAAAATACTGAATGTCTGAACAAATATTAGTATATTAGAATTTATTGTGTTTCACTAAGAAAATAGGAAATATGTTGGTGGGATTTTAGTTTTGTGCTTGAGGGCAATCACTTTCCTTATGTAATTGGACTTTTGACTTATAGTTACTAAAATAAAGCCCTCGGAAAACATTCCCCTGTGAGAACTAACTCCATTCCTATTTGGCCTAAAATAAAAATGCCACACAAATAATTGCACGAATTCTGCAGTTGCAGGTTCATCCGTCTAAAGCCATTCAAATATTTACAACCTGGAATGAAAAATGAGAGATGGTTGTTTTTCAATTGCCTCAAGATTTCAACCAGCAGATCATTCTCAATACAACATAAAAAACTAAAAAAAGTATAAGAAACCTGACTGACAGAGCTCATTCTTTATTAGCGGAGTTCATCTTGTGTGTTTGAAGTCGAGTTGTTCGAGATAAATTTGTAAGCTGAACATTACTTGCGTTTTCAATTTCGGTAGGAAAGGTGCTCCTATTTACTGTTTGTATAAATATGGTCTTTTAAACTGGGCAATAAAACAAGTTTTATGGTAGCATTACCCAAACCCCCACGGGGAGAATGTGCTGCATTTGCTTGCTGGAGATTTGCTGCAGGTTTGCTGACTCAGAATAAGAAAGCAGGTTAACCCTGGCCTGATGCTCAAAATTAATATCCAAAAGGGGTGTAAAATGTTATTTGACAATTATTTTGTTTCTATTAATGTAAATTATGAAAATGTGTTGCTTGTTCAAACTACTTATTTAAAAAGAGCTGAAATAACACAAATATTCAAACCGTAACAAAGGTAACTCAAACCGTTTGAGAAAACCAATTGCAAACAAACAATTTGAGTAAAAAAAATCTACATGAGTACTGTGAACTTACTCTATTTAAGCTGAAGTAATGAGGTATTTAATTAACTCCTTCAACAATGAGTTCAAAAGTCTTTTCAAATGAGTAGAATAACTTTTAGTAAATTTTGAGTTAACTACACTAATTTCTTTTGATAAAGTTGACTGTTGGGTTTT
This sequence comes from Danio aesculapii, assembly GCF_903798145.1. Lineage (NCBI taxonomy): Eukaryota > Metazoa > Chordata > Actinopteri > Cypriniformes > Danionidae > Danio > Danio aesculapii. The sequence goes on along the minus strand of NC_079450.1, from coordinate 17,860,900 downwards.
AAAGTGTTGGGGTTTCATTTAGGAAAACAATTGTTGTATGTTCAATCCACTTAAATTTGTAAAAACTAATAAGTTTTCCCACAATTCCTTCATGTTGTCCCAACACAAAACGATTACGTTAGCATAATCATTTTTACAAATGGATTGAACAACGACAAAAAAAAAGTTATTTCATAAAAAACTTAAGAATTATTTTGTTTCAGCTTATGTAAAATAAGCAGTTTGAACATGCAGTCATTTGAGTGTATTTTGCTTGTCATTGTATTACTACACTTTAAAACCCAAAACGTTAAGGTAATTTAACTTAACTGGTTGCAGCAAACCATTTAAGTTCAAAAACTAATCCTAGTGAGTACTGTGAACTTAATTCATTTGAGTAAACGAAGCTATTTGAGCACAGTAAAACCCAATAAATGAAGACAACTCAAACCAACTGAGTACTGTAAAACTCAATAAGTTAAGGCAACTCAAACCGTTTGAGGAAACCGATTGCAACAAACCATTTGAGTTAAAAAAAAACAAAAAACTAATCTATATGAGTAGTGTGAACTTACTCCATTTAAGCTGAAGTAATGGGGTATTTAATTAACTCATTACCTTCAACACTGAGTTCAAAACTTAACTTTTGAGTTATAACTACACTAATTTCATTTGATAAAGTTGACTGTTGGGTTTACAGTGTATGTATTTATTTGCAGTTATTTACTTATTATTATCCAGTTCTAATAATTAATTGTAATCAGATGTGTTTTTATTTGTTTGTTTCAATGCCATTTCTTAAAATTTATTTTTTTCAAAAAGGATAATTTATTTAATTCTATCATTCACATGTTTGTATTAGTTATTCTACAACTACTGGAATATTTATATCTAAATATGTTGGTTTGTTTCTTTTATACTGTGTTTGTTTATCTTATCTAATTTTTAAAAATTATTTTTATGCATTTTTACAAACAATATACACTCAAAACATTACATTTGCTGTTTGTTCAAACAACTTATTTAAAATATGTTATATGCAGAGCTTGTGTTTTTTCCCATACCGATAAACTTTAGGTGAGCAGTAATGCGACTTTTTTCAATTTTATATCATTCCTTTAACAACATCGATGCTGTAAAGGAATTAAATACAATCAGTTAAATAGAATAGACTTCAGCGATCATTTAGTTGTTCAAGCGTAAAACGAGATAAAAAGCTGTTTACACGCATATGCCTGTCAGGATTAGCAGGCTAGCGCTGAAACTCTATTGAAAGTAAATCCAATTTTAGCAGGATAGTTATTATCCTGTCATTATGAGGCTTTTGAATATAACCGTACCTTAAATACTATTGATAGCTAGTATGTAACAATAAATCAATAAATAGTAACTAGCACAAATTGTTAATATTATAACTATTATAACAAACTGTGCAATAATTATTTAAGTAATAATTTATTCCCTTCTGTGATTTTTTAATTGGGTTACATTTTATATAACTATATTTTTATATATTTATGAAATTATAAAAGCTTATTTATTATGTTAGGTTATTATAGTGTTCAATGTTTTTATGTTCTTGTTGGGTCTGATGCATTCCAATTTCGTTCTGCATTACAATTTATTGTGATGTTTTTAATGACAAAAACAAAGGAAACTGAAACTGAAAATAAATGAGTAAAATAAACGTTCAGATTTTAAAGACATGTCGCGGAAAAATATTATTTAATGCAGTGCTTCTGAGACCCACTTTATATCGTATATCAATCATGCACTGGAAATCATTGATTTTTAAAGAAAACATACTTTAAACGCGCCGATTTTGTAACTGTAGTTCACCGGAAGCACTTGACCCAGGTTACTACAAAATCCTTCTGCATACTTCTGCTTATACCCTATTAGATGAAACAACACAATTCCTGAGTTAGTTGGGGGGACAATGTTCAATATGCAATGTTCAATCCCCTTAAATTTGTAAAAACTAATAAGTTAACTTAATTCCTTTATGTTGTCCCAACACAAACTGTGTGGAACCAAACATTTATGGCATACCATAAAATAAAAGTCATGACAACGTAATTTTTATGTTACTTTACCTAATTTTAATAATTCAAGCAGGTTTCAACTGTAATTTTTTTTGTTATACAAGTTTTAACTTAATATTGCTAGTCAGTTTGACTGCTGAGTTCAAATGACTAGAAAGGTTTATTTGATTTTGAAAATTAGCCAGTTTTTGGTAACACTTTAATTTGATGATTCATTTGAGTATTAGTAGACTGTCTGCTTAATATCTTTTGATACTGCTCCTTCAACAGACATTTAACTGACTATAATAAAATTTGCAAGTACATGTCAACTTACACTAACCGTAACCCCAAGCTAACAGTCTACTTATAATCTAATGAGAATTAGTTAGCATGTAAATGCAATGTAACTTAAATTCAACAAATGCACCATCAAAATAAAGTGCTTTTTTATTACAGTGTAATGTGTAGTTATCCTTTAGTAAAAGTCTATCAATACACTGAAAAAAACATATTTAATTTTTTTTAAATGCAGTCCTTGATATCCCTACAATTATCTTCTTAGCTTTCAAATCTGCCATCGGCAACAACTAATGATACCATGGGCAACATTTAATGATGGTAACTTTAAGACCTAATGGATTTAACCTCTACCTCGCCGTGCAATGCTCAAAGACAGAAAGTGAGCCAAATGTTTTGAGAGAGCATGCTAGTTGGATTAGCGACCATTAGACTCAAACCCCAAGAGCGGCTGTAGTAAACTGACCCAATCGAGCTTTTAGGTCACTTCCAGAGCAAGAGACACAGAAAAGAAAGACTAATCCTTTATCTCTTTGTGTAATAAGTTGTACGACATGACCCCATAAACCAATCTCTCCTCCTAAACATCTTTTCTTCTCCCGAGACCTTTCTGACATCCAGCGATTGTTAGTAAACACTAATGAACCGCTAACCCCAGCAGCGCGCTTCCTCTCGACCTGAGCCGAGCTTGCACAACGACCCCCAAAAACACACACAGACCCTCCAGACTCGCCCCTCCTGAGCGCAGATGGGCGTCTGATAAGCTGCGCTGGAATGCCTGTCTGGGTGTTCTTGAGGAGAGCTGGGTGGCAATGAGGAGCCCATCAAAATCACTCAGCGCTGGACTTGTTTGGCCTATTCATTCATTCTTTTCAAATAAAAAAAAAAAGCAATTGTGGCTTTTGATGTCACAGTTTTAGGCCTGAAGCCAGCCTGGGTGAAAAAGGTGGCTATTTTTCCTCCAAAAGTGGACATTTTTGCAGTTACAGTGTTCAGCATAATTGAGTACACCCCATTTTGAAAATTATTTAAAAAACTGGTCCATTTCTCAGTGAATATAGGCAATAAATTTTAGTGCATTTAAACAAAACAGATTTATTAAACAGGTATATTTAATAAAATAATAGTTTAGCCACCAAACATATTTAGAAATTGAAAGATAATACAATTAAGTTCAAGCTAAATACTGCAAAAAATAAAAATACAACCTCCAAAATTTCAACAAAAATATATATATATTTTTTTTGCTTTTCTTGATTTTTCTTCTTTTTTCATTTGTATTTAATATTTTTCTATAACATATAAATTTGGGTGCACCATTGTTTGGACCGTTATTGTAAGTTATTTTGTTAGATAAGCTCCAGATTTGGCTTCAGTACTGACTAATCTCATGTACTGTATATGTACAAATATAATATTGTATAGCTTCCTATTTAAAAATATGAATTTAAAAGATAGATTTGTGAGGGGTGTACTTATATATGCTAAGCACTGTATTCCTGTCATTTTGTATTTAGTTATAAGGCTTGAATACTGCATTTGATATACTAATTTATGCTTGGAAGCTTGTCGGCTGATAATGTGCATGCTTTCTGATTTATCACAAATATCTCCTACAATTTTGTCAAATTTCTTACCATAATAAATTACCTCCTCAGTATTTATTTGCAAATATTTATTTCAACCATGAGCTTTATTTGACAGTTTTAAAAATAATGTTATTAGTGTTTAAAGTTAAATGGCAGTTTTTAAAGAAATGGCATACAAAAGTCAAAATTTGGCCATCTTGAGGAATCATTTAAAAATAAAACATAATAACTGAACTACTAATAATGGGGTGCTTCACAATTTGTCCAGCCTCTCTTGGAAAATGTACATTTCACAATTTGTAGATAATAAAAACAGCCTAATTGTATTTAGTTGTAAAATGGACTGCTTTTGGTGCTTCACAGTTTTCATTGGTCATATTGTGTTCCACAAATAAACTCCATAGTCAAGAATACACTACTAACACACTACTTGTGGAATGTTTTGCTCTATTTAACAACATTAAAATGAAAGATGACCTCATATATAGATCATGTCTCAGGTAGATATTTTATTAGCACATTTTATTTAATAGCTGGATTTTGGCCTCACGAAAAATTACTGTTTGCAGGTTTCAGGCCGATTTGACGGTGAAGACAAAGATGTCAAAACTTCACAAGGGAGATCATATAAGGGACAAAAAAATTGACAAAATCTGGAGTTTTGGCAGTGGGGGTCATTTGGAACCTGTTATATTCACCAGGGCTCGCCACAGTGGAATGAACTGCCACTTTATCCAGCATATGTTTTACACAGCGGATGCCCTTCCAGCTGCAGCCCAGTACTGGGAAACACTCATACACTCTCACATAGGAACCTGTTATATTATTGTTATTATTATATTTACTTGTTTGCACCTTGCAATTCTTACAAAAAGTTGGAATAGTAAGATATAAACTGAGAATTCTGACTTTTTTTACTCTTGCAATTCTGAACTATAAACTCGTAATTGTAAGTTTATTTTTTTGTTAAATTGCGACTCGAACTTTAAGTTGATAATTGTGGCTTGAGGAAAATTATTAACTTATTAAGTTATTATATAACTTCAAGACAAAAACACCTTTTTTTCTTGTAATTCTGAGGAGGAATTCTTTTTTAATGAGCTAAAATCTCACAATTCTGCCTTTATATGATAATGCAATTCATATCTTGCAGTTCCGAGAACAAAGTGAGATTACTCTAAATAGCCCTAACCCTTACTAAACTTGAAATATTTAACTGTTTTCTTGCAATTCCAAATTAACATCACACTATTCTGATCATCAAAATTAAGATTTTTTTCCTTCAGAAGTTTGTAGTTGAAATTTATAAACTCACAATTGTGAGTAAATATATCACAGATCTGATTTTTCTCACAACATTAAAATTTTGCAATTGTGTTGTATAGTCGACAATTGTAGCAGTTTAGAGAAAAGTTCATTCACTCATTCATTTTCTTTTCAGCTTAGTCCCTTTATTAATCCGGGGTCGCCACAGCAGAATGAACCGCCAACTTATCCAGCACATGTTCTACTCAGCGGACGCCCTTCCAGCCGCAACCCATCTCTGGGAAACATCCATACACACCCATTCACACTCATACACTAAGGACAATTTAGCCTATCCAATTCGCCTGCACTGCATGTCTTTGGACTGAGCACCCGGAGGAAACCCACGCAACCGCAAGGAGAACATGCAAACTCCACACAGAACTGGAGTTTGACCCAGCCGAGGCTCGAACCAGCGACCTTCTTGCTGTAAGGCAACAGCACTACCTACTGCGCCCAGAGAAAAGTTATAAACTGCAAATATTCACAATTAATATTATTTTTTGTCATGTGGCACAGGCTTCCATACAAATCCTTCTGATTGCACAAGGTTTAAGCGAAGTAAGGCAAACTGAACTTTTCACCCAGAGTATAAAAAAAAAGTTGCACAAACACGCCACTGCATTCATCGCGTCTTATTCTCATTAATACTCAAGTGAGATTAACTTTACAGCATGAAAAATGCAAGCCCACAAAATCCTATTACTTAGAATCATTACAAGGATTATCCAAAGGTCATATTTACTCACAACACAACGTGTTATTGTTACAATATGAAAGAGAACATGGCTAAACGCACTATATAATCTCCCACACACCCAAACAAGAACTCAAATGCATCTTTTCCATAGCACCTTTAATCCTTTTAGGATTTATGTTGCAAGAAAAGCCGATTGCAGAGAATGATATAAACAAACCATTCTGTCTTTGCCAGAAGTTAATAGAGCAGTTTCTTCAAATAGAAAAGCGTATGGAGCAAAACATTAAGAACATTCAGGTAACAGAAATTATAGTTTCATTTCATCCAGCTATAACTGCACTGTAGAAAATTATATGATCAATTAGTCATGGCAGCATATGCTTTTAGGCCATTGTAACTTATTAAATTAAGTTAATCAGGTTTTAAGTCAGTTTAACATAATAAAAGTTCAATGGACTCATAAGGTTAATTTAATTCAGCTTAAAAATTTAAAGCAACCAGGATTTTTTTTACAGTGTGGGAGATAATATGTTTGTTTTCTTTGATAATTCAAAATTTAAATCATTTTAAAATATTTTCAAATAGTTTCAAATTTATTCAAATAATTTCAAAATCAGCATTTTTATCATTTATATTTAAAGTCAAAATGCAAATTAATTCATAAGCTGTGAAGTTTATTTCACAATGTGACTTTATATCACACAATAAGACAAAAACTTTTTGCAATTAAATAATAATTTCACAATTAAAGTCATGATTTTAAGAGTTTGGCAATTGTACCATTTCAAGTCACATTTCAAATTTCTATTTCACAATGTGAGTTTCAATCACTTAAGGATAATCACTTATTTTTTCCAAGAATTATGAGTTTAAAACTCAGCTACAAATTCAAACTGCAGGTTGACCTTTTTTTCCAGAGTTATGAGATTATATGTCATAATTACAAGTCAAATGACCGCAATTTTAAATGAAAATCTCCTAAGTATTGTGATTATCTTACAATATTGACCTGTTTTCCCCTTGCAATTCTTAGAAAAAGGTTAGAATTGCAAGATATAAACTCTTGCAATTCTGATATATATACTCCTAATTGTAAGTTTATTTTTTCAAAATTGCAACTTTGCATCTCACAGTTTTAAATATTTAAGTTCAGAATTTTGGTTTGAGAAAAAATGATATAACTGAAGACAAAAACTCAGAATTACGTAAAAATAAAGATGTAATTCTGAAGAGAACCATCACAATTCTGCCTTGACCCATTCATATCTTGCAATTCTTCCAGCTATAACTAGGAGATAAAATGTTTGATTTCTTTGATGATTTCTAAATTCAAATCATTTCAAATTTATTCAAATAATTTCAAAATCTAAATTTTTATCATTTACAAATTTAAAGTCAAATTGCAAATTAATATTTCATAAACTGTGAATTCTATTTTCACAATGTGATTTTACATAACACATAAGACAAAACTTTTTGTGATTACATAAAATTTCACAATTAAAGTACGGATTCTAATAGTTTGGCAATTATACCATTTGAAGTCACATATCAAATTTTCATTTCACAATGTGAGTTTCAAACACTTAAGAAATCGCATTTCAGCTCTGACTGGCACAGTTGTCATTTAAAGGGGTTGTCCACTACTATATCATATTTTAAACTAGTTGATGCGTAATGTAGCATAAACAACATCTCTGAATGCAATATGCTCAAAGTTCAATGCAAAGGGAGACATTGGCTTTTACAGAGTTAGATTAGCAAAGCCTACAGCAAATGAAGTTTGGGGACTACAAAAAAAAATACGTCCGGGCGAGTGAGATCACAAGGGCTCCCGGTTACGCACATTCACCACACGCATACACCCTGCGCAGCAAAGGTGCGTAGCCAGAGGCACTGTAATGTTATAGCAAAGAAAGCTAAAATGCCGTCCAAATACTGCTATTTCCACAGAGCTTGTTCTGTTTCTGTATTTGGGCTTCCAAAGGACACAACACAAAGAGAGAAGTGCTTACAGTTTAATTTTAATTATGTTCCAGAGAATTATAAAAATATATAGCATGCATTTGACAAAAGAGAACTTCCAGAATCTCTCCAAGTTCAGTGCTGGATTCAGCTAAAACTCCTCAAAGTAGCAGCTCCAATTGACAAAGCTGTGGATTGTGAGCCACAACCTGTAAGTATTTTTAATTTGTTAAAATTGATTTCTGACATGCACAGTGTCTAGCGTTAGCGGTATGTTGTAGCAAGGATGTAAACAATGTGAAATGCGGTTTGGCACCGCTAACAGTTTAGCTACAAATTCATATTTTTCCATCAAACTGCTGTAAACAGCCACAATCTTCACCAGCGCTGCAGTGTCTCTCTATGCGCCCGATTTCCCTGCATTATCTATCTGAAATAATGAACTCTTAAAAGATATGAGAACGTTTTTTATTACTTACACATGCTTATAACCCAACTATATGTGAAAAACATGTAACATGTTGAGTTAGGTAAAAAAAAAATACAGGATAGCTCGCCTAACTCGTGTTGCAGCAGAAAAATCAATCAAAACTCACACAGGTCACATTGCACATCTTGCTCTTTATTCTTCTGTCAACAGCATCACTGTATATTACAGAAAAATAACTTTATTTGGGCATCAGAGAAAAAAAAGGAAAATAAACATCGGTCCCGCACACATGTGGTTCTCGTGTTACATGCGTCTAAAGACTGTTTAGACACACACACACACATACATACACACACATACATAAAATGCAGATTCTCTCTTAAAGAAGCCACACCCTATTTTCACTTGTTACAGACACTTGTCAGAATTTATTTTAGAGAGCAGGCATGAGGTTCATCCTTTTCATTTTCTGCCAGATGAAGGATCAAACAGATACTGCTAACAGCTACTCTGATTGACCATTTACACAGCAGAATCAAAGCGCGTGATGCTTTACCGGTGACGTGGAACCAATCCGTGAATCTCAGCACATTATGTTAGCTGACCAATCAGAGTCTCTTGAGGGCGGGCCTTTCAGAGGAACTAGGAAATATGTCGTTTTCATGTGTGCAGAGTAGCTGTATATAGTCAAAGTAAGATATATGAATAAACAAGGTGATTTTCTACAAATGAAGCATGAGCACACATTGCTTTGGAACTTATAAACACAGCCAAGCCTTAAAATTTCATTCTGGACCACCCCTTTAAACAGAACACGATTGGCTTTTTTTTAAAAAGGAGGAGGAGTTACTGTCTTCTTGTTTCAGTTGAGATTATGTCAAACATTAAATAAAATGCACAACTCAAAGCACTTGATGGGGCCTTTTTATCTCTTGTTGTGTAATTTAGTCATATATTACTTAAATATAAATCCACAATTACAAAGAAAAACAAGTATTTAAACCTTAAAATATTACAATAACAACTCAAATGATCAAATTACAAGAACAAATGATCTCTTTCTCTCTCATATTGTGTCATATCATATATATCATATTGTGATTTTATTTCTTATCTAAAACCTGATCACACAATTATGCTTAAAAGGGAAACTGAGAGCTCACTGTTATTGGCTGTGGTCTGTGATCCGCAGGAGAAGTTCATTATGAAGTGGGACCTTGACCGGTTGACAGCTCTCTTTGTTCGGCTTTCTAGCAGCCAGTATGCAGAATGCTTCACTTTCTTTTATAAACAAAATGGCAGATGGAAACGTATAATTAGTTAAGAAACTGATCCAACCTTTGAGCATTTGCAGCACACAGCCAGCCTACTACAATTTTATCTCTCATAATTATATCTGCCGGTCATCATCCAACTAATATAATTCCAAAATTTAGAGCCACATAATAAAGTCTGTGTGAAACAAGTTTGCAATGTTTATTTTGCTAGCACACATTGTTATCCTTTAGGCGAATAATTCATTTGCGCAAGTTAATTAGCTGAAAATAAAATGTTTGCTTTGTTAATCTTCAATCAAAGTCTGACTATTTGCTTCTGTGTTTGGAGTGGGGTCTTTTTGTTGATGTCAGTTTGATGACACTCTTAACCATGCCGCTACTTCAATCAATTTGCTATGAGGGAATGATGCATAAAAATAAGCCCCGCCCTCTACTGAATATTCAGTTTGACTTGGAAGTACATCAACATACTAAAATAAAAGTCTCAGCTATTTCTGGTTCACATAGATCTTAAAATTTAAAGGCATAGTATGTATTTTTTGCCACTAGAGTGTGCATATTCATAACAAACAAAAGCATAGTTGACACAATGACTGAGTATGGAATCATGGGAGTTGTAGTCTTTTTTACGTCCTATTGGAGTCCTGTAGCAATCATGTTGATGGATGATCTAAAGTATTCAAAACTAATTATCATGGTAGTATGAAACGGAGTAAGGCTGCTGTTTTATAAAATAAATGTATTTAGGCTTATGTTATATAACTGCTCTATGCATTCTATTAAAAAGCATTACATATTAAAACATGGGGTGGCACGGTGGCTCAGTAGTTACCACTGTCGCCTCACAGTTGCTGGTTAGAGTCCTGGCTGGGCCAGTTGGCATTTCTGTGTGGAGTTTACGTATGGTCCCGCGCAGCCTTCGCACGGTCGCTTAGCCATCGGCGTGGCTGACGCCAACGCTAATGTGCACTTCTCAAAAAATGTAACTACACGTCGCAACGACGCATAACACAAGCTCTGTGATTAGTTGGTTTGGTATCGGTGATGAGCAAGGGTGGTACTGAGAGCCACGAGCCTGACAGAGCGAGTGTTTACAAGTGTCAACTCTGTGAAGGAGCTCCAGATAGAAACTTTTGTTCCTGCCTCTGAACGAGTGAGTTTTAGCTACTTGTACATAAGGTAGCATAACAAAACATCCGTGAAGAAACAGAGGAACATAAAAACCAACTGCCAGCTAGCGCTTCAGAAGAGTTACTGCAGATCAAAACAAACAGCACATAGAAGTATAAATGCACGACTATGCGCAAGGCATGCGCTGTGGGTCACGGCGATCACTCGACACAGAAGTATAAATGAGCCTTAAGCCAAAATAAGATGAATGAATATTAAAACATGTTTCCCTGTTTTCGATTAAGCAAATTGAATATCGAGGGTGTGTGACTGTCATCATTGGCATGGCCACACAGGACACTGTCCTGGTCTAGTGGAATTTGGATATTCATTCTATAATTTTCCTTCAGCTTAGTCCCTCATTCATCAGGGGTCGCCACAGCAGAATAAACTGCCAACTTATCCATTTAACCGCAACCCATTACCGGGAAACACCCATACACTCTCGCATTCACACGCGCATATACTATGGCCAATTTAGTTTACCCAATTTACCTATAGCGAATGTCTTTAGACTGTGGGGGAAACAGGAGCACCCGGAGGAAACCCACGCAAACACGGGAAGAACACTACACAGAAACGCTAACTGGCCCAGCCGGGATTTGAACCAGCGACCTTTATGCTGTGAGGCGACAGTGCTAACCACTGAGCCACCTATATTTTATTGAAAAAAATAAATACATATTGTGCCTTTAAGGTCAAACCGCAAAATAATATTTCATAAACTGTCATGTTACATTTCACAAAGTGATTTTATATCACACAATCAGTCAAAAAACTTTACAACTACAACTTTAAATCTTCCAGTTATGACTTTAACATCATTATATTTTTGTAATCATGTGATTTGGCAGCATCACAAATCATATTTAAACCATTTGGCCAATTATAAGATTTAAAGTAACAGTGAATTTTATAATTCACACGTTCTGTTTACATGCACCATTTTTTCATCAGTCTGACTGCAAATGTTTTTATGTAGAATAAATGATGCAATTTTATATAAAAAAAAAAGTTGCATATGTGTGCAATATATATTTATTCCAAACTAAATTTGTGCATGAACATATGCAGTATTGCACTGTGCCCGTATTTTTAAACCCTAGTGGAAATTCAAGTGAATTCAAGAGTTTTATGCATTTTTATGTTTTAGATTTATTTTTAATATTTAAGTTCTTTATGAAGTGGGTTAACAGCTCTCGTTTTTCTGCTTTTAGCAGGCTGAGGCAAATGTCTTTTTTTCATAAACAAAACGGCAGATGAAGACAGCTAATATTTAGTTGTTGTTGTTTTTTTGCTTATTATTACAGGGTTTATTGCCACACATACTGTGCTATTATTCTCATACAGCATTATACATATGTCAGGAATACCAGAAAAATATTGCTTAAATGTAGTAGATTCCATTGGAAAAACATTGAAAACTTGTTTAACTAACTGCCTTAAACAATATTACAATTACAAAAAGGTTCATCTACTAAAATTTGTCAAAATTAAGCTTTTAAGAAATAATTGTTGCTAATGTTTAAAAATGCAAGCTTCACATGTTAAGCTTTGAAAGGCTTGCAGTGCAAGGATCCTATTAATTATTTTCTTTTACGTAACTTATTATACACTGGAAAACCCAACAGTCAACTTTATTAAATGAAATGAGTGTAGTTAACTCAGAATTTACTGAAAGTTATTTCTACCCATTTGAAAAGAGTTTTGAACTCAGTGTTGAAGGGAATGAGTTAATTAATTAGCTTATTACTTTAACTTAAATGGAGTAAGTTCACAGTACTCATATAGATTAGTTTTTAACTCAAATGGTTTGTTGCAATCGGTTTCCTCAAACGGTTTGAGTTGCCTTAACTTATTGGATTTTACAGTACTCAGTGGGTTTGAGTTCTCTTCATTTATTGGGTTTTACTGTGCTCAAATTGCTTCTTTTACTCAAATGGATTAAGTTCACAGTACTCACTAGGATTAGTTGAACTTAAATGGTTTGCTGCCATCAGTTTCCTCATATGGTTTGAGTTACCTTAACTTTTTGGGTTTTACAATTACAATACTACTATTATTACTGTTACTGTTATTATATTTTAACAACACAGAAATTCAGAGTTATTTTCTCAATTTTCTATGTGTGATTGTTTTTTTATTATTATTATTCTTAACAAAACATACAGGCTTAAAAAAACCTACACTGAAAAAAAGTGTTGCATGAAAAACTGTTGCAAACAATTTATTTGTGTTGAATTTAAACAAACAAATTAAATTGAGCAATGTTCAACTTAATTTGTTTGTTTAAATTCAGCCCAAATAAATTGTTTACAACCACTTAACGTAAAAAATTGAGTAAATCCAAGGAATCATCTTTGAATAATTTTTTTCAGTGTATTTAATGACATTTATCATCCACCCCCCTCCCCTGCAGACTTTTAAAACTGAGGTATCCAGTGAATAGAAGGTAAAACAAAAACAAAGTACAGAATCAAGTATCAATTATACAAAATAAGGCAATCATTCTATATCCTGATCATTGTTTTGTGCAATAAACATGAATATTTTGTCAGCAATCTAATATTTAGTTAAGAATAGAAACTGACCCAAGCATTGGGCATTTGCAGCATACTGTACGTACTTTGCCAAAAAACATCTTTTAACAAGTGAGTAATTCATAATTAAATATCTTAAATATCCTAAATTTACCAGGATAGCAGGTAAGCAGTATACAACAAATAACACACACGGTTTTGTTGTGTTTATCATTAATTAATTATAATTATTATATTATTTCAAATGTTTATAATCACATACAGATGTCAGTGTGTTCATGAACTGGAGAGTTTATTCTAGTCACAACTGTGTATACAAAAATATGAATTATGAAAACATGTGTTAAATGTTTGACTTCATGCAAGCTCGTCTAGGCCAACATTTTAATGGTTATAAATGTCTGCGTAACCCAAGCTGGTTCATTCCCCACAAGCTTATTCTACAGGGTACAGCATCAATGAATCACAATGAATCAAATGTGTATTACGACTATAGGTAATACATTATATTGGTAGATGACTGCATTATGAATCATAACAAGCCACAGTCAGGAACCATGTAGGTGAGACCAGAGCTAGTTGTAACACAAGGTTACATCAGTCAGTATCAGTGGTGTAAAGTAACAAATTACAAATACTCAAATTACTGTAATTAAGTAGTTTTTCTCAAGAATTGTAATTTACTAAGTAGTTATAAAAAAATGAGTAGTTTTACTTTCCCTTGAGTACATTTTAGTAAAGTATTGGTACTTTTACTCCATTACTTTTCTTCAACCTGCAGTCACTACTTTATTATTTCCTGTCTATGGGGATTAGAAAAATCAGTCCTGTGATTCCTGTCCAATCAAATCACACATAGAAAGTAAATCACATCATACTGAACTACCTTAAGACATTGGCAATTTATAATTGCAGCAAACTGTTTGGAAGCATTAAAAGTGTCCAAGAAGATACTTTACACACAATGACCCAGAGACTGTTTAGACTGGATGTCACTGATGAGAAGATGATAGATGTCGACTGTATGATGACTGAAATGGTCTTAAACAATAACCTAATGCACTACAGAATGTTAAGTTTACATCAGGGGTGCCCAAACTATTTCTTATAAAGGGCCAAAAACCATACTTGATAGAGGGCTGTGGGCTGAAGTTAAATATACCAAACTGTTTTATATTAAATTTGCCATGGGTAATTTCCTAATTTATTTGCTAATATTTAGAAATAACTAGAAAACTTTGCTTCGAACATATATTAATTAATGATGCAGTATCATTTTTGAGATTTTATGATGAACTTAAGTCTATAGGACTTTTCTGAATTTTTTGGGTCAGTATTCTGAAAACTGTAAGTCAGATCAATTGGAAAATAAGTCAAAATTTAATTTAGTATAATTTGGAGGCTTGGAGTTAGTTTGGTGGTTGTAGTATGAATGGTCTAGTAGAAGATGCGTTCTTAAATAGTCAAAGAAGAAGAAGAAGAAGAAGAAGAAGAATCAAACTTCGTGACCTCATAACTTTGCACCAGACTGTCAAACAGACTTGGGCTCATTTAACTCAGACTACCAATCTGCCAATCAGATCTGATGATCTGATGATCTTTTAACCACATGATCTAGCCACACCCTAGCAACCACTTATGGCACCCTAGCAACTGTCCCATAGACTTCAATTATAAAAAACTGCCATTGACTTTACATTGGACATACTAACAACATACCAGTTCCTAATAACAACATACTAATCCATAATGTAAACATACTAACGACATACCAATTCATACTGGAAACATACTAATCATACTAGCAAACAAGCTAATTCATACTATAAACATACTAGCAACACATGCTAATTCATGCTAAATTCATGCTAACAATATGCTAGCTTATACTAGAAATATGCTAGCAACATGCTAATTCATACTAGAACCATGCTAATTTAGGTTAATAACTGCCTAGCAACTACTCAGAACACCTTAGCAACCACCTAGCAACACCTTAGCAACCACCTAACAACACCTTAGCAAACGCCTAGCTTCACCTTAGCAACCAACAAGCCACCAACCAGAACATCCTAGCAACCACCTAGCAACACCTTAGCCACCACCTGGTAACATCTTAGCAACCACCTAGCAACGCCTTAGCAACCTCCTAGCAACCAGAACACCCTAGCAACCACCTAGCAACATCTTAGCAACCACATAAAACACCCTATAGCAACACCTTCGCAACTACTCAGAACACCCAAGCAACACCTAAGCAACCACTCAGAACACCCTAGCAACCATTCAGAACACCTTAGCAACCACTTGGCAACACTTTAGCAAACATTCACAACCCCATATCAACCACCTAGCAAGAAACATGTCAATCCATACTAGAAACACGCTAACATATATATATATACTTATAACTGTTTCAAACTTCTTCAAAACTACTTTAATTATTATTATTATTATTTTTTTTTTTTTTATTGAGTGAAAAGAACATAAATGACATATGACAGACATAGTGAAAGACTTTCCACTTTTAAATTTTTGTGACAGAACAATAAAACATTTATATATATAAAAAATTATGATAAATAACATGACAATAATAACAGCAACAATATTAAATAAAAAGGAGTAAATAAAATAATAATAGTAAAAAATAATAATAATTTATAAATAAAAACATGATAAAAGTAGGGGGGGAAGAAAGGGGGGGGGGGTGGAGGAGGTGATTTCAATGAATTGGAAAAATACAATCAGTGGACAAACTTATAAGCGACTGAAAGTAAGTTATGAGGGGTTGCCATTTATCGTAAAAAGATGTGTAATCGGCAGAGCGAGAGCATCTGATCTTTTCTACCTTCAGAAAGTACATGGTGTCTACAAGCCACTGTGAAACACTTGGTGGTTTAGACTTTAATTGTTTAAACTTAAAATCTACTTGAAAAGTTCAGACAGGGCTTTCTCAAGCCACCATAAAGTTTGTCTACAAACTTTATTTTCTAGTTTAATTATCTTTCAATTTCTAAACATGTTTGGTGACTAAAATATTATTTTAATAAATGTATCTGTTTAATAAATTTGTTTTGTTTAAATGCACCAAAATACATTGCCTATATTCACTCAGAAATTGATATTCATTTTCAAAATGGGGTGTACTCAATTACGCTGAGCACTGTATCTATACATAATCTGACTCTCAAAAAATAAACCCTGACCCCAAGAAATATCCGCTATAAAGTGAAACAAAAAAATGACAACTCACCTGTTGTTTGGAGGCCTACAATCTCAGTCTCTGACAGAAACTGCACACAGTTGAAGTCAGAATTATTAGCCCCCCTGTTTAATTTTTTCCCCAATTTCTGTTTAACGGAGAGATTTTTTTTCAACACGTTTCCAAACATAACAGTTTTAATAACTCATTTCTAATAACTGATTTATTTTATCTTTGCCATGATGACAGTAAATAATATTCTACTAGATATTTTTCAAGACACTTCTATACAGCTTAAAGTGACATTTAAAGGCTTAACTATGTTAATTAGGTTAACTAGGCAGGCTAGGGTAATTAGGCAAGTTATTGTATAATGATGGTTTATTCTGTAGACTATCGAATAAAAATATAGCCTAAAGGGGCCAATAATTTTGACCATAATTTTTTTTTTATTATTTAAAACTGCTTTTATTCTAGCCGAAATAAAACAAATACGACTTTTTCTAGAATAAAAAATATTATCAGACACACTGTGAAAATTTCCTTGCTCTGTTAAACATCATTTGGGAAATATTTAAAAAAGAAAATTCAAAGGGGGGCTAATAATTCTGACTTCAACTGTATATCCCATAATATCATGGACCTCTGCTATATGTTGTGAAGCAGATGACAGTTTTAATGAAGTGGCACAAACCGCAGCTGTGTCCGCCAGCCCATAATCAAGTGGCCTGTGAACCTTTCGGGCTCTCTTTTTTGGGGGGCCGAGCGGCTGGCGGAGACCATGACACCTGGAGCCCCCACATGTGTGCAGAGAAAGTGTGAAGCTGGTCACAAAAAAACTCTCATGATTACGGCAATGGTTACAAGTGCGCACACAATTAACTGCGTCCACTCCCCTACGCAAAGGGATTGTAAAAGAGGCACGGCAGGGAAGGAGAATTCTTTAATTACCCTCACAATAATATATGAACGTAATCTCAATGAAAACGTACTAAATCACAGAAGCAGGTTTTGTAGGTGCACTGTGAGCGTTAGTGATATGCTTTGTGTGTATTTTAAAAGCCCGGATTGAGAAACATGACTTTCGTTCTTAAGCGTGTTTAAGCATGAGTGAGAATGATTCTGTAGGGTTCAGGGTGCCAAAGGAAATGGGTGGTAACAGCTGTGGAATTTAATCATTTTCCACCAACTTCCAGTGCTTGTTTTATAGAATGAAAAAGTAAAAGAGTTAAGTCATTAGGTGAAGTAGTCTGAAGTAAAAGGTCTACTGACACCAATTCAGGAATCAAAACACTACACAACAGGAAAATAAGAGGCATTAGTATGATCTCATTCACACCGAGTTTTGCACTTACATCTGACTAATAGATCTGGATAGGTGGGAAAGATAGAATAATGGAAAAACTGAATTAATAAGTGAACAAACAATAGAATGAGTACTGAAATGAGCTATGGATTTATGAGACAAATTATAGAAAGATAGAACCACTGAACAAGTTAAATGGATGGATGGATGGATGGATGGATGGATGGATGGATGGATGGATGGATGGATGACAGAAATATAGATAGAATTGATAAATGAAATGGATACATGAATAAAAATGGATGGATGGACAGACGGATGGATGGATAAATTGAATAAAAAAGGATAGATGGATAAATAAAAATAAAAAAATCAATGGATGGATGGATGGATGGATGGATGGATGGATGGATGGATGGATGGATGGATGGATGGATGGATGGATGGATGGATGGATGGATGGATGGATGGATGGATGGATGGATGGATGGATGGATGGATGGATGGATGGATGGATGGATGGATGAGAGAAATATAGATAAAATAGATAAATGGAATGAATAAATTAATAAAAATGGATGGATGGATGGATGGATGGATGGATGGATGGATGGATGGATGGATGGATGGATGGATGGATGGATGAACGTAATAACAAATTTAGACAGACAGACAGACAGACAGACAGACAGACAGACAGACAGACAGACAGACAGACAGATAGATAGATAGATAGATAGATAGATAGATAGATAGATAGATAGATAGATAGATAGATAGATAGATAGATAGATAGATAGATAGATAGATAGATAGATAGCTGTAGATATACACAAAGAAAATAAATAATTTATTCCATTCAGGTCTGCAGAACAGCTTGTGGTTTCGAGCTCTCAGTCAGTAGCTGCTCTGTCTGAGGACAAATATAACAGCCAAAACCACATGTACAACAAATCTAATACGGGTTACAAAAATACGCAGTTCTGATGTCATGAACATCAATTACCACAACACTTCGGTGCTGGAAGGGCACGCGCTGGAAAAAATCGGTGCCACGATGATTTAATTGGCAAGAACTTGGCTTCTTTCACTCGCACCCACCCAGTTCCTGCAGGTGTCTCAGAGGAGGCCTCCCAAACAAATTACAGTAGGTCAAGGCATTAATTCTGACGCCGAGGCACAAACCCACAAGGCTGGGTCAATGCAGGTACCTGACTGACCTTTAAGTGAGAGGTCAGGCCACTTACACCCGTTTTACACTATTATGTCATCAAATTACGAAGCCTAAGCTGATGCCAATGCCACAATCTCATCCAATACATCTCACCCAGACAGAAATACATTAATAAATGCATAACTAAATCCCATCTTCAAGTCGGTCTGTCATTATGAATGCCAACTGAGTCATGCCAATGTGTGTGTCTGTCTGTCAACATTAACATGTGTGTCAGTCAGCGTTGTCAGGAATAGTGTTTGGCAAGAGAAACTGTGTTTGATAATGAAGTCATCAGTTTAAGTAAACTCCAGATGGCTCGGTTAGAGAATAGAGCTGTGCCATCTGCAATACATTCAGCTTCTTGGTCTCTCCCCCTTCCTCTAGTTTGGCACAGTTGCCGGTGAAGTGCTCATAGTCTTAATGCCATTACTGAAAGGTTTCAGAAGTCACAGCCAAGCGGCTTTCTTATTTCATAATTACCTGTGCTCGGTTTAAAGGGATAGTTCATACAAAAGTGAACATGATGTCATTATATTCCCACTCTCATTGGGTTCCAGACCTGTATGGAATTCTCTATTTAGTACAACATAAATTGTTTTTGAAATTAAATTGGAGATGTTAATAGTCATCAAATATACAGGAATAAATGGCTGCACGTGTCTAATCTGTCTATTTGATAACAATTGTTTGGACTATTGCTAGATGTCCAATAGATTTTCATGGACAGTCCAAATTTAGCCTTGTTTTAGTCAAGACGTCTATGTTTGGATGTCTATTAGACATCTTTTAAACACAAGGCATTAACACAGTCTTAAAATGAGAACACTAAGCAAGTGAGGACTTAATGTCTCCTTTTTTATTTTATTTATTTTATGTTGTTGTTTTACTTGTGTTTACGGATGGAGGATGGATGGATGGGTTGATGGGTGGCAGAGATGATAAATTAAATTCTGGCTATGCTTTTCAAAAATAATTAAATGAACGAATGAGAATTGGAGCTGTTTATAGTCATCGAATGAATGGCTGCACGTGTCTAATATGTCTATTTGTTGACAATTTTTTTTGGACTATTGTTAGACGTCTATTAGATTTTCACAGACAGTCCAAATTTAGCCTTGTTTTAGTCAAGATGTCTATGTTTGGACATCTATTTGACATCTTTTAAACACAAAGTATTGACTGTCTTAAAATGAGAATGCTAAGCAATAAGAACTTAATCTATCCTTTTATATTTTATTTATGTTACTTCTGTTTACATTCATTTTGTTTTAGTTTTTATTATTGGATTATT
>NC_079450.1:17795603-17835603 GCF_903798145.1 Danio aesculapii | reverse complement strand
GAGAGGGGAGTTTGAGCTCAGGTAGATCTCGAGAACTCCCCTGCCGTAGCAGCTAATGAACAGATAGTGATTGCTCTTAAGAGTTTTTTTTACTAAGTTACTAGGAGCACGTCTATGGTGCTGATTTGGATTAGTCAATTAACTTAAGTTGCACGTTTTTGGGTGGTGTGAGGAAACCGGGGGACCTAGGAGAAACCCACGTGAACATGTAAACCTCACAAAGAACCGTCGACTGGCTTGGTAAGGACTAGAACCAGTGACGTTCTTGCTGTGCCGCAACAGTGCTAACCACTGGACCACCGTGCCACCAATCTAGGAAAGGAGGAGGAGGTGGAAGGAGGGATTTTTCAAACCAAAGATGGCTGTGATATGGAACATAGGATATTTATTGTGACTTAGGAATCATCTGATTTGTGAATCTTGAACTGGGTAATGAATGACCAGCTGTGTTTAATGATAATTATGTGCTCCTCTTGAAATTAGTTTATAAATAATCTTCTCAAAGTACATTTTACATGATATTCACAAGTTAAATGTACGATTAGTATAATTGACTTGGATTTTAATCAAATTGCTAATTGTTGTGAGGATTTTATCAAGTGAATCTTATGAGCGATGTTTTTCAGAGCACATCCTCCCCAAAGGCACTGCTGAAAGAAATCTATCAGAAACAAATCTGAAACAAACAACATATTACGTCTATAAAGCATAATTAGACAAAAACCTCTGCAGTGCAGGATGAGTCATCGGTATTTTCCTACCATTTTCCATGAAGAAAGCATTGAGACATTCAAGATGATTCTAAATGCATTTCCACAGACGTATTCAACGTTAACGCACATGGACTAAAACTGTAATTTTGACTTCATAGGGTCTTTCAGGTTCATCCGTTTAATCTGTTATTATGTACTTACAGTCCTCGCAGGTGCTGCTGATATGACCTCACGAATGAAGCACAGCAACCCATTACGCTCCGACGTGGCACAGCAAGGTCACCTTTGTTTTTGCTCCGAGTGGCTCTGTCAACCATAAAAATGAGCATGCTTTGTGTGTCTGTCTCTCTTTGTGCTGTATGTTTATGTAAGAAATTCTGTCAAAACACGGAAAAAAAGATAAATGTGGCTAATTAAAAGAACATTTCTTTGGTAGTCGGTGTAATAGATCCCTCATTGTGAGGTCTGGGGCCGCGGATTTCTTTAACATCTCAGAGCTTGAATAGAGATTGAATTTGACTCCTGTGAAAGCAGTTGATTTTTTACAGTTTCGCCAAATGAAGCTAAGCTTTATGCAGCTGCGGTACATGCTCTAACACAAACACATCCGCACAGATGAACACTAACCCCGTGCTCGCTTTCATCAGGTTTTCTGTGCATTTTTGCCTAAATGTTAAGTGTCAAAGACAGTTAGGGATGCCTCTGGAACGAGAACACAGCAGACTTTTTTAAGTTGAATTTCAGTATGAGCTGGAAAGTGTGAGGCAAAGGGAGGCCCTGGAGAGACGAACACAACACCGCGCCACACACCTGTTGTACCTTCATACTTGTGCGTGTGAGTGATTGAGACGATATTTTGAGTGTGTTTCCACCTTCATCAAAACATGACACGCTCCAGCTGAACGCAATTAAACGGTAAATTGGAATTAATGAGCACTCATTTAGCTGTACATGAATTGTTCAGTGCACAGATATGGGGAAGGAATTCATACACTTTAAAAATGCAAGGTTCAACACAATTCATTCATGTTGTCCCAACACAAACCCATTAGGTTAACGTAACTAATTTAAGTAGATTGGACATAAAACAATTAAGTATTCCCAAAAAAAAAATCATCCAGTATTGTGTTAACTCATTTTAAATAAGTAGTTCAAACAAGCAGTAAAAAAAGTTTTTTTTTTTGTGTGTGTGTGTAGCCATAGTAATCAATGAGTGAATGAGTGAATTAAATGGAAAATAAATACTGGCTATGTTCAAAATGTAATAATGCATACACTGTTAACAATTTCCTGTAGAATCTACAGTAACTTCCTGGCAGTAGTTTGCCAGTAACTTACTGTAAATCAATTACAAGAAGAATACTGTTTTTACACTTACAGCACCATTTATATCCTGTATGTCTTTACTGTAAAATATATAGTAATTTTTACAATGCAATTTTAAAATACAATAACATACTGCATAACTGTCCTACAGTAAAATTCTAATTCAAATTTACGAAAATCGTTGACAGTGTAGTGTACACTGCATACTGCCAATCACAAAACTAGTACACCGTAAAACCCAACAGTCAAATTTATCAAATGAAATGAATGTAGCTAATATAAAATTTACTGAAAGTTAATTCTACTCATTTCAAAAGAGTTTTGAACTCAGCGTTGAATGTTATGAGTTAATTAAATACCTCATTACTTCAACTTAAATGGAGTAAGTTCACAGTAAATAAAATGAAGAAAACTCAAACCCACTCAAACCCATATAGATTGCAAAACTAATCTATATGGGTTTGAGTGGGTTTGAGTTTTCTTCATTTTATTTACTGTGCTCAAATTGCTTCGTTTACTCAAATGGATTAAGTTCACAGTACTCATTAGGATTAGTTTTTTTACTCAAATGGTTTGTTCCAATCGATTTCCTCAAATGGTTTGAGTTACCTTAACTTATTGGATTTCACAGTGTAAGTAAAACCAGTGTCGCAAAGGCTAGCATGGAACTAGCACCCCAAGCTTAAAAAGAAAAAAAAGAAGAAAAAATAAGAGTTTAAAATATGACACTGTTGTTTTTAAAACTGTTTTTAAGTTTGGGAATTTTAAAAGATATTTTCTTGTATTAACAATTCACAATAAATGCATTACATTGATCTTAAATAACAGACTTTTACATTGAAAATATGTCAAATATGCTCTCATGAAAAATTTTAAGTAATGTTCTTCTGAATTTTCTATTCAAAGACCAGAAAAAAAGGTATAACGATTTAGAAAAATATATGAAACTGTTTTCAGCTCAATTAGAAAAACTTTAACAGTACTCTGTTTAAACTTTTCAACAGTGAAAAAACACTTCTGTGCACACAGAAAATATCCATAAATTACCCGTTTTCTGTATTTTGTGATTCATGTTTTTATTTTTCCCCATTTATTTATGCTTTTGAATTGAATTATGGGATCTTAATTTTCTTCCAACAACTTTTTAAACTTTGAAAAGTACAAAAAAGTAACTTTTATTAATATTTTTTAAAGTATAAAGGGCCATGAACCCCCCACGAGGAATTGCTGGAAGAGTGTAGTTAATATCGCAAGGCGAATCGAAGAAGAAAAAACTCTGCATTTCTCGGTAACAAATACACTCAGTGGGTAGCACTATAGAAAGCTGTGTGTGTATAGACTATCCTGTCACAAAATGCGGCGAAAATCCTACTTGACGGTAATAGTTTGATTAAGGTGTTTACATGTTCACATTCAGAGAGCATCTTTCAGCCCATAATATTGTAGTGACATTAACGTACTGTAAACTTAGTAACTAAATAATTTTGACTAAGGTATGTCTTTAAAAAACCGAAAGAGTACTACTGACGATACTAACTAACTTTGCCTCTGATCACACACTGACCAAATCTGTAGAGACAGGTCTTTTTTAAAAGAAAACTATTTCACCATTTCCAGATTCGAAAAGCTCTCAGGTAAAAAAATTTTCTTACAAACATATTTTTGTTGCGTGTTAGCATACCACTGTAATCCACACGTGAGTCCAGCTGCGCTCTCAATAGAGCACATTACATCAGACATCACAATAGAGCTGATTGGTTTGAACCAAGTCTTTCTCATGAATTAATGCTGAAAGCTCCAAGCCGTCTTGTTGTACTCGACGATACAGACATCCAGTCTATATGCTGGAATTTACACATGGATTTCATCGCCGTGACATAGCTTCAAATTTTCTTTTTAAAACGAAAGAACGAATTTGCTCAAAAAAACACAAAAAACAACCAATTTTCAATTTTCTTGTGAAATAAATGTGTCCTTATAGTATTTTTTAAGCAG
The DNA here is from genome assembly GCF_903798145.1 of Danio aesculapii. Classification (NCBI taxonomy): domain Eukaryota; kingdom Metazoa; phylum Chordata; class Actinopteri; order Cypriniformes; family Danionidae; genus Danio; species Danio aesculapii. Next base: position 17,831,569 of record NC_079450.1, on the reverse strand, counting down.
CGTGAGACACATATTTTACTGTCAACATCTCAAAAAAATGTGTTTTGGTGTTTCGTGATCTATTAAAGTGATATATTGTCTGGGTAGATGTTGTATATTAAGGCACAAAACCTTTTTGACAGACTTATTTCTCTATATATTATTTCTTATGCATTAATTTCAAACTAGTAAAACGTAAAAAATCCACTTTGTTAAACTGTAGAGTTGAATTTTCAACATCAAACGTCAACAGAGCAGAGATCAAGTTCCCATAATGCAATTCACAACAATAAAAAATACCACACTATTTAGTCTATACTACACATTTCAGTCAATTACAAGCACGGTGCATTTTCTGCTACAGAGTGCAAGTACAGTATAAAAGAAGTGTGAAGTTTGTTATTCTGAACTTGTTCCATTTCACTCCTTCTCTCCCCAATAACACTAACCTCATCTGGAAAAAAACAGGCTGACTCTCACAAATCCAAAGCTGCTCAATTAATCAGGCGCGGGGCTGTGAACAGAGCTGGGCTTGCTCAAGGCGGACCATGAAGAGGAACTCTGAAAGGCACAATTTCATAAGTTGTTTTCTCTTTTTTTCTCTATTTGTATCTGTTAAATATCATTTCTCTGGGTCAGTGTGAGAAGGTGGACCAGAGAGCCACCAGCAGAGATTTATTCTCGTTCCCAGAAATAATTCGTTTTTAAATCTAGGAGTGAAGCCTCAGCTATTTAACTCACATCTCACACACACACAATCCTGACTCCTCCACATCATTTAGAAAGGAGAGGAACTGTTCGGATCTGACCTGGGGTCGGTGTCTGGAGTGAGAAGATTCAGGCCTTTTCCCACCCTGGACAGACAATCCACGGCTTGTGCTTTCCTGCTGACAAGGAAAGAAAACAAACATGTTTAGAAAGTACACAGAACAAGAGCAATACTGAGGGGTGAAGAGTGGAGGAAAACCCAAAGGGGTCAAGCTCACGTCCACTCACTTCAAAAACAGTGTAAAGGTCTGTTTTCATCTAATTAAATCCCACAAAAGCGTATGTTCAGAGTTTTTTTTTTTTACATGTTTCAAGCCCAAGGTCAAAGAAATATCTGCAAAATGACTATATCAGAACTTTTCCTGAAAACAAATGTTACAGCTAAATTTTCATGCATTTATTTTTCACAACACTGTAAAAAATGTTCGGTTATACACAATTCCTTCATGTTGTCTCAACACAAATCGATTATGTTAACTGTTTCTGCAAATTTAAGTACATTGATCATAAAACAATTAAGTTGACCATCCAAATAACATAAAGAATTGTGGTGATTCAACTTATTTTAAATAAGTAGTTTAAAAAAATCACAACAACAACAACAACAATATCAAGAAACCTACTGTCACAATGTTGATTATTATGAAGCCATTTCTTAAAATTATACTTAAATGATTTAAAAGAGAGGCGACACAGTCACTTAGTGGTTAGCACTGTCACCTCACAGCAAGAAGGTTGCTGATTTGAGTCACTGGGTCAGTTGGCATTTCTGTGTGGAGTTTTGGAAGGGCATCTGCTGTGTATAACATATGCTGGATAAGTTGGTGGTTCATTCCGCTGTGGTGACCCCTGATGAATAAAGGGATGAAGCCAAAGGAAAATGAATGAATGATTTAAAATACGCACTGTAAAAAAGCTGGGTTCCACACAATTACTCTAACAATTGCAATTACAAATCAATAAAGTTTATTTAATCGTTTTTACAAATTTAAAGGTGCAGTAGGTGATCTGCCTAAATGCTAACTGGTTAGCATAACATGTTTGAAACACAGTCCCTCCCCTGCTGTCCAAAACCACGCCTCCTGATTTCATGAACGCGCACCTTAAAGATGACAGAGACCCACTAGATCATGTTATTGGCCAGTTAGAAAACTTTATAGTACTTTATAATACTACAATTCTAAACATAAAACTGTATTATATCTAGCACGTTTTCAGTTGTGCAGTTAGCAAGCAAAACTTGTCATAAAGTGCAATATTTCTAATTACAACTACTGTATTTTTAGTTGTTAACCCAATTATCTTTTACATCAGTGATGTTGACTTGTAGCTCATTATAAGTGGGTTTTTTTGGTTTTGCATATGTCGAGTTGTGGAGCCTACATTTTCTCTGTAAATTATTATTTTTTATATATTTAATCAAAAAAAAATTCTCTTATGCTTTCTGGATGATATAGTATTATGTTGTGTCTGACTGTTTGAGTATTGTGAAACTGCCTTTGTACCTTTTTTTGTTTGTTTGTTCTGTTTATGTTATTGTTTATTTTCTTATGCTAAAAACAATAAAAAATAAATATTTTTTTAAAATAGTGCTGTTTACCTATGTTTTGTTGTTAAACTAAATAAAAATCTACATTATCAATAATGTAAAGGTCCCTTATGAAACTGAAAACAGTCACATCAATCCAGATGATTTCAGTGGCTGAACAACACTTCTGTGTATATAACCCATTTGTAACAACAAAATCTACATCAGCTTTGTGTGACAAATAGTTTTAAAACATAACATTACCTGTCTAAAAAAAATACTTCAGCCATGGTGTCGTCCTTCCTTCAGCGTGCAAAACTAACTCCAATATTAATTCAGGATTTGAAAAAGTTTTGCTTTGTTTTTAATCGCTGTCACTCGTGGTGCAGAGTTTTACAAATCTACATTTGTTGACAGACAGTTTGGGCTACTTATAAGAATAATTATCAGGCTGACAATTTTTAATTGGATGAACCTTTTTTAGTCTTATGCATTAGCCAGAATAAAAAAAATACATATAAACACATTTAGATCATTTACTTTAATCAGTACTATTGGAATGTGAAGAGACTTTCAACCAGCACAACAAAAAAAGTTTTCTAAAGACAATCACCTACTGCACCTTTAAGTGGATTGAACATAAACCAATTGATTTGTCACAAAAAAAATATTTGTGTTGTTTTAACTCATTTAAAATAAGTAATTTAAACAAGCTGCAAAAGTCTTTTTTTGAGTGCAGGTACACAATAATCAGATAAACTTTTTAAAAATGTATATGTTATTAGGTAGACCTGTTCAGCTGCTTGTGAATGGAAATATCTAATAAACAAATTAACATGCAACTTAATGCATTTAGATATTTAGGTGTGGTCAAGACCATCTGATGGTCTAAACAGCATCAGAATGGGGGGATCTAAGTACATTTGAATGTGGCATGGCTGTTGTTGCCAAACAGGCTGATCTGAGTACACTGTAAAAATATCCATTAACTAACAGCGTCAATATTTTCTGATTCACAGGTGTTTTCATTTTATTTATGGTTATGAATTGCATTATGGGATCTCGATCTCTAGTTCTGATGTTTAAAATCAACTCTGTAGTCTAACAAAGTCACTTGTATTGACATTTTATTCGTTTGAAACAATATACGGCCCAGCTTTTGTACCGTAATTACCACTTCAAACTAAATTATGTCAATTAAAGACACTTTTATGCCCCTCACTGCAAATGCCCAATTGTTTTAATAGTATTTTTTTAGCTGGCCAGTGAGATAAGATAGCTTCACAATAGAGAGGCAAAGGATTGACCACAGTCAAAGATTTTTATATAGATGGGAAATTTGTTACGTTTGAACACCTGTATAAAGCTTTTAATCTTTTCCTGTCACAATTTTTCTACTATTTATAGGTGCACCACTACATAAAACATTCTTTTATTGAGTTTCAAGAATTGCCACAGGACCATAATGCAATCTTTTGTGAATTACCCCTGTTTGGATGCTCTGACCCTGTGTTAGCATGGGCACATAATCAGCAAATGTCTACTATGTTTGGTATAGTGGTGGCTCAAAAGGTGATCTTGATGGATTGGAAGCCCACTTTTCCACCTACTTTTCATAAATGGCTGACTGAAATGGTTGCTGCTCTTAAGCTTGAAAGAATTTGTCCTTACTTTTTAAGAGCTGAAAGTAAGGCACTTATGATTCATAGACAATTTTACTCTTCATTTTCCACTCCATTTTTAATGTTTTGAGATTGATCAAGTAAAACCTAATAATGTATACATCTACTCTATAGGGTGCATGTTTGGATGGACTGGTTTTAATAATATTATTTTTAGTTTTTTTTAATAACTTATTTAATTTTTTTGTATTTTTTCTTTATTGTTTGTATAAAAAGTGTTATAGATTGTATTTTTTTCTGTTTCATACTTATAAAAAACTTAAAAATAAAAATTTTTTAAAAAGTCACTATTTTTTTCAATTTTTCAACATTAAAAGTTGTTTTAGGAAAAAATGAAGGTCCCATGTGTGTTCTGTTTTAATTAAAATGCTTCAAATGATGGATCTATAACAGAGCAACTACGCTTTTAGGAAACACTTCATCTGAATTTCAGCCGCAAGTCATCTCGTTGTTTGAGAAACGCACCCCAGATAGAGAAAAAATACTGATTAATTTGCATTTTAAATGATTATTCTTTCTTTTAAATTGCAAGGCCTTGCCCAGTTGCCAGTAAGAAGCTTTGGTAACAAATTAGATTTGGTTTCAGCATTAACCAGTAGCTTATTACCTGTTTATTATTAAAATATTGGCTTTTTAAATAGAACATATAAACTAAAGTACATATTCTGCATGATTCTACATCCATAATCATATACTAAACTTCAACTGTGAAAACTGGACTGAAGTAGTTTCAATTCACTAGATCTATGTTAAGCTGCTTTGACATAATCTGCAACGTAAAAAGCCCTATAGAAATAAAGATATACCCAATACCTAAACCTTAAAGAGCTAAAAATTCTGTCATTATTTATACACCCTTGACTCTTTGCAAACCAGTTTTTTGAAGATATTTTGAAGAATGTTGGAAACCTGTAACGATTGACTTCCATAGTATTTGTTTATCCTACTATGGAAGTCAATGGTTAGATAAATATAATATAACTTTTTGAATGTTTAATAACTATTAATAAGCAGCAAATTAAGAGTTTACTGAGGCAAACATCAAAATTTAGGATGTACTAACAGCGAGAATTGTCCCTTCAAATATTTAATATTTTAAAAGTTGTATTTAATCATTTCAAAAATCATTAATTTATATAATAATTAGGTCAGAAAGCAAGTGAGACTGAAAGATGGAGGAATATAACATGAACTCGATGTATTCGCAACTCTAAACTGCGCAACGTTATCAAGTGCATTACTTAAACAAATGATTTTAGAGAACAAGTATATCTTTGAGGGTACCCAACCCTTGTGGGATGTGTATATAAACTGACACTCTGCGGTGAGAAAATACCTTACTGGGATTACAGTTCATACCTGCAAATATCATTCATTCGGAGTCCACCCCCGGATACTGTGACATATGAAATCGAGGTGGGAAAAAAACATATATACAGTTTGATATAGCTCAGTGGGAGAGAAAACTGCTGTAACCACATACAGCAAAGTTGGATGGAAATCAAAAAAGGCAAAAGTGGGCAAATTATACACCCCCCACAAGCCCGACCACCTCCTCCTTTTCCCACATTGTGTTGTTTTAGGCAAGGGAAAGATTTCACACAATAAACTCCTCTCAAAACAATCAGCACGCCAGACAATATCCCAAAGTGTACACTCCTCTGGAAGGAAAATAAATGAAAGCTCTTGTTTGGGTTAAGTCTTCAAAGAAAATAAAGTCCAAATCCATCGGAACAGACGGTCACTGTAGGGTTTGTGCGATTGGATAAGGATCGTTTTTGGAGTGTTGCCCTTCGCTGCGTTTGTATTTTCAAATCCACTGAAACGAAGGATGAAATTGGAGCTTTAACTTCAGACAGATTTAAGTCTCGACAAAGGAGAGGATACTTTGCAACTTTGCAATAGCGGTAAAGCTGATCATGAGCGAGCCACATCAAAGAGATTTCCTCCAAATGGGAATAAGCAGGTAGAAACAATGATTTCCACAGTTATGGCCTTTGCGATGCAATTGCACATGACTTATGATATTCTTGAGACATGGTTACAGGGCAGTGGAACGTGGCTTTTTGCGAGCGAGCGAGAGGTCATGGGCAGAAGGCAGAATTTAGTGGTCGTTCTCATGTGGTCGTTTCTTGAATGTTTTCTTTTAAATGTCATGTTCTGAAGAAAGTTACAAGCTGTCTGGAATTTCCAGCAGCTGTTTTTCCCTAGTGACTCAGGTTGTGGCAATCGATAGCCTACGGAACTGGGCATTTGTAAATAAACTCATCACCGCAAAACTGGGCCGCAGCTAAAACTGGCAGATCATAATCAATTAAACAGTTTGAACAATATGAACCAGTGTTTCCAACTCATCATGCTGTGCGTTTGAATTACAGGACTATTTTTTTTTTTCACATCAGTAGGACTTTATATTTGAGAGGAATGGAATTTTAGTTTAGATTCTGAATAACATTTCTGGTTTCTTAATAATTCTATTAATTATTCTTTTAATGCTTTTGAAGAAGCAATACTATGTTTATATAGACTGTTTCAATGTGGTCATGTCATTGGCCCATGGAAATTTCCTGCTTGTTATCAAACTATTTCATAACTGTAACAAGAGACATATCAATCATAACTTAATGTTACCACAGCTATCATAACTTTATTGATCAATATGTGGCTCTTTTTGGATTCTCGGAATCTGTGGAAATTAAAAATGTAAAACAGGAAATACGTTGGGACCATTGTTTTTGTTTACATCCCTCAAAATGGTCTATATGGAATAAAAAAAAACTTACCACTTACCAGGCCATAATGCAGTTTGACTATTATCAAAGTAACCAAAAAATAAACTGAAAAACTTCCGACCCACCATGTTTTAAAGAGTGGATGGGTGAATTGTATCAAGTCATTCAGCTTGAGAGGATACACTCCTTGGAACCAAACGCTCAGCACTAATTTCAAGCTGTATGGCAACCTTTTCTGGATTTCCTCAAAACTGATTAGTGCTATGCCAACAATTTAACAACTTTATTAATCCCACCAGGGGCAATTAAATTAAAGCAGTAGCATTTCATGATACAACAAACACACAAAGAGACAAATCACTTACAAAAAACAATATTAAAAAACACAATCCAGCATGCTTCAAAATAACGTAATAAATAGTACTAAAAGAATAATAATAATAAAAACATAGGAGAGACCAATACATAAAATTTTTTTAAACTTGCTAAAATGTAAGGTTATAAAGCTTTAATTTATATCGGTTAGAAGAATATTTAATGCTTATAAACCTTCTTCCACAGAGCAACAGTACAAAAAAAAGGCTTCAGAGGATAGGAATCATCTCCTATCACACTTTGAGTTTTCCTTTCCTTTCCATTTGTTGTTCATGTAACTCTGCTAGACTCCGCAGAGGCAAACCAATAATCTTATAGCAAGTCTTTACTACGTTTTGAAGGCGATTTTTGTCTCTAACAGAAAGCGTTAGAATTAACAGAATTAAACTTCGTAATATTCAACCTAATTCTTTGCAATCACTTACCTTAAAATATTTAGTAAATCCAATTAATAATTTTCAGTATATATTTAAAATAATTAATTAATATTAAATAAATAATCTATTAAATATATATTTATATATTTATAATTACTTTTAAGAGAAATGTAAAAAAACAATCTTTATTGAGTAAGAAACTTTTAAAAAGGCTAACACAAAGTGTAAAATGTTTCAAGCACACTGTCTGATAAATAGCCGGTGTGTTCGAAACATCACATGCTTTGTGTTAGCCTTTTTAATTTAATAAATTGTTGTTTTTGTTGGAGCTTTGCTGTTGCCACCTTTTTGTAAGTAACAGTTATGTATAATGATTCATTTATTCTGTTTTAAAAAGTAGTAATAAGAAATATTTTTATTGTTTTAGTTGATTGGTGTTAAAATATATGTGGACTTTTGTCATTAATGAGTTATAAACTCTTTAATTACAAGGGGATTACTGTTAATTTAACAGTAGGCTAACATGTTACTGCTAATCTGTCATTTGTTCTTATTCAGCTTATGCAGTTATATTTTGAAATAACATTTCACATCATTGTTTCAAGGAGTTTCTGGTAACAATTTTAATGTAACTTTTATAGTAATTACAATTAATTATGCATAATTATATGCAAATAACACAAAACGTAAACCTCATCCTAACCATAGCCATATAGTAAGTACATGAAGTTAATTAATATTGCTCAGAACCTAAACGAGTTACACTGTATATACACCATAATGTTTACATTGCAACAAGGACACCTTAAAATAAAGCGTAACCAAAATTCTTTTTTTTATTAATAAAACTGTGTAAATGCAGTAATACCATGTTTAAAAATATATTCATTGACATTCATTAATTAACAAGTAGCTGATCAGATACAACGTTTTGCTTTGTTCTGTTTTATTGAATTTAAAAAGAGGTACAATTGTAAGATAAAAAAAATAATTAAAAAATCACAATCCTTTTTTTATAACGAAAACACACATTTGTAAGCTGCCATGCATGAATTTCTGAGAAAAATTTTGAGTAATGAGGTACTGTATATAGTTTTTAAATTGAAAAAAACTATTCTGCATCTACTTATGCTTAAAGACGCTATTAAGGCATCTGCACGGTAAAAAAATGCTGGGTTCCACATAATCGATTTGTTTTGGGACAACATGAAGGAATTAAGATCTCTTCTTTGTTTTTACAAATTTAAGTAGTTTAAACATAAATCAATTGAGTTGTCCCCCCCAAAAAACTAAAGAATTGTATTGTTTCAGCTCAGTTTTTCAGCTCAAGTAGTTTAAGTAGCAAGTAGTTTGAACAAACATGCCATTAAATTCGATGCATAAATAACTGTGGATATACTGCAATTGTCACTTTGGAGCACATTAACACACAAAAAAATGGTATGCATCAACACAAATCGATGAAGTTATTTTAATTGTTTTTACAAATTCAAGTAGATTGAACATAAAACAATTAAGTTGGCTCAAAAAAAACTTAAGAATTTTGTTGTTTCAACCTATTTTATATAAGTAGTTAAACTAGCAGCAAAAGTCATTGTTGGAGTTTATGTCCTTAAAGAAAAAAAAGTAATAATTTCTTCCAAACTAAAGTTAAAGAGAAATGATAGCTAAAAAAAAAAAAAAAAAATGGAAGACACAAAATTAAAAACATTAGAAACTGCGATGAAAACAAAAACAATAGTCTTCTTTCAACATTTATCTCAGCTTATGACGGAGTCAACATGACCAATGTAGTTACTAAATTATATAAAAGTCTACAAGCCAATAAAATTAGAGAACACATAGTGTTTTCAAAAATAAATGGGAAAAGAGGGTAATATTGAAATCACTGAGGGAGAGTGATAAAGTATTTTTAAAACAGTGGAAATCAACATCCTCCTCAGTTTGGACGGAATTTGGTTGGTCTTAAACAAAAATGCAGTCTGCTGGAGACTATGTGGCTCAAATGAAGCAAATCATTCTGGCATTTTGGGAAGAAATTCATAAATGTGTAAAAAATATATTCCATATCCCCATCGATTTTTCTTTCTCAACTCTACACTTGGGCCTAAAAATCCTATGTTAGAAGAAAAATCTGACAAAAAACTGCTGAAAACTTAGCTGATAGCCTATAAAAAGCAAGATAGTGAGAAGAACCATACCTATTTAAAAAATAAACATATTAATAAAAATGTACATTTAAGACCCTAAAAGTACCATCCTCACAGTTTCATGTGTATATGGCTTAGGTAATGAAAAGAAAAGAAAAGAAAAGAAAAGAAAAGAAAAGAAAAGAAAAGAAAAGAAAAGAAAAGAAAAGAAAACAAAACAAAACAAAACAAAACAAAAGAGTAGATTAGGTGTCACAATATGAGTTAAAAAAAACACAATTGAATTGTAACTGAAAAGCAACAAATCAGTTTTATCTGTTTTCTATTCGATGATATACAAAACAAGTATGAGTGTATTGTTTTCATAGTTCTTATAATGTCCTTGAATCATTAATGTAAACTTATTATTTTATTATTATTCTTTTTTTTTTTTTGTATTTTATAATTTCATTTATTTCTACAATTTCTGGATTCCGATGTTTGGTTGTTTTGTCTACCCATTGTAGAAAACCCTACATATAATCAGGGGCGAATTTAGTGGTTTTGGGGCCTTAAGCAATTCCAGCCATGGCGTCGGTCATGAAATGCACCCTTTCTACTTTTATTTAATTTTAATTTTTATTTTTTTATATGATTCTTTCTTTTATTAAACATTTTAAATGCAATCTCTACATTTTAAGTGATTAGTTTATTTAAAATGAATTAACAACTAAAAATAATAGATAAATAAATAAATAAATAAATAAATAAATAAATAAATAAATAAATAAATAAATTTGACTGAAAGACTGTTCCATGATGGATATTTTATTTGGTAATATTATTGTTATTATTACATAACATTACATTATTATAATAACATTATATTTCTTTGGATACAAAATAATATTTAATTACGTTAAAATTGTATTTGTTGGTCACACTTCACAATAAGGTTCATTAGTTAATGTTAATTAATGCATTTACTAACATGAACAAACAATGAACAATACATTTACTACAGTATTTGTTCATGTTATTTAATGTTAGTTAATGAAAATACAGTTGTTCATTGTTAGTTCATTTCAACTCACGGTGCATTAACTAATGTTAACAAGCGTGGACTTGGATGTTAATAATACATTAGTAAATGTCCAGTTATGATTAATAAATGCTGTACAAGTGTTGTTCATAATTAGTTCATGTTAGTAAACACATTAACTAATAAACCTTATTGTAAAGTGTTTCCTATTTGTTTAACTCTCACCAACAAAATATGGTAGAAAACAATGCTATATATAGTTTATAGGTATAATTTATGCTTCTAGATATTTATTGGGAGCATCCAGATTCCAGGGGCCCTAAGCGGCCGCTTACCTCGCTTATTGGTAAAATCTGGCCCTGTATACAATAAATCTGTATGTAAATTTGGAAACTGCAATAAAAACTAAATGAAAAAAAAGCAAATAAAATGACAAAAGCAAATAACTAAATGACTAAATCTTTACCAACCTATGAAAATGTCCATCATGCAGAGAAGGGTGGAGCACAAGGTAAAGCAGCAGTGGAGCATGATGGGAAGAGCCGGGCCATATTGCCTGCAGGGCAGTGTAAGGTCTGTGACCGCGGTGGACCACACTAGCAGGAGGCCCAATCTGTCTCACAGGCTTCATCGCTGGTATGCATCTCATTAGGAGAACAGCTTGGCATCTGCAGGCCAGGAGGAAGTTTACTGTTGTTGGATGATGAATAATCTTTCATGCTGCATGTCCTGAGGCTTCCGCACCACTCCTACTGTAACACATCAAGGCACAAAAGTGACAGAAAAGTAAATAGAGATTTAAACCAATTAGCCAACAGGGGGATTATGTTAGGGGATTAAGTGGTGTTGCTCTGCCGCGTGAATATACTGTATATATAGAAAATAAGAAATTAACTAATGAGAATCAAGCCGTGCATTGTTTGTAATAGCATTGATGATTGTGCTAACAACCTATTTACAGTATTGTTGGTAGGTATATGTTTCTCTTGTATTGAATTTGTTTTAATACACAATGCAATGAAAGCCGTTTCAGGATAGAGGTAAAAACAGAATTAAATACGGTTATTATGACTTTTTAATCTAACCCAGGCTCATTCTGAAAATGTACCTCTATATACATTTCTGGAGACCTCCAAGTATGTCCCAGGAGCTACATTTTTTTTTCTCGCAAATCCACCAGAGACTGCTGTGTATGCTTTTTCAGATCTCAAATTTCTCTCGCAAGTGCCATTCACGCCTGCTGTTCTCACGTAAATCCACCAGAGGCCGCGATCGACTGACCTGACTTTGATGCGACATGACATCACTTTGTTGCAGAGACGCTATTGGTTAAAAGCTGGCAAAGTAGAACACGGAAGCAGCTTGAAGCAGAAAGCGTGAGTAGCCTACTGTATGTATGTGATCTGGAGGTACTATAAAGTTGATGACAACAACATTGTCATAGCAAACTGTGAGATATGTAAACTTGGAATTGCCTGCTGGGTATTTTAAGTTGAGGTGCTATTTGTTTTTAGATTAGATTTTTTTTTATATTTACTGTTGTACTAAAGTCCAAAAGTGAAGAATTTATGTTATTTATTACTTGATTGTTCAAGCTACCTCCCAAAAGTGCTCTGTTTGTTAACAGAGTTGCTAAAAGGTAAAATAACGTGAATTAAATAATAAATAAGGAACATCCTGGATTTCCCAGAGATGGGTTGTGGCTGGAAGGGCATCCGCTGCATAAAACATGTGCTGGATAAGTTGGTGGTTCATTCGGCTGTGGTAACCCCGGATTAATAAAGGGGACTAAGCCGAAAAGAAAATGAATGAATGAATTAACATCCTGGATCTGTTTCTTCACTCTTCTTTATTCTTTTTATGTATTCGAATCAGGTTTTGGTATCGGTAGATACTCAAAATCAAATGACTCGTACTTAAGAGCAAAAAACCTTATCGGGATCCCTAACAATTAAGATTTTTTTATTTCATGAGAACAATTTTGAGTAATGATGCATATAGTTTGGTTTTAATGAATTCACTGAAACAGTTTGAACTACTCTCACAACTAAATCAACTACATCGAAATTCTACGATTCTACTGTGTTTAAATGAAAGACATCAACACATTTGAATTTTTATCCTCAAACCTGAAACAGAGAAACATCACAGACTTATTATGACTTATATGACTTATAATTAAAATGGATTTATTATTATTGATTACTCATTAATTAAAGGAAATTGGATGTCATTAAAAACCAATGCGTAATCACTGTGGATACTAAAATGTTGAATAAAAGTCATTCTTATTGTCCTTGTTAATAAAATCCTTTCATACAAACGTTAAAAATGATGCACAGTGGTGTAAGCTCATTCTTGTCAACTCAAACATCATTTAGATATTTTGGGAAAAGCTGTGCATTCTGTGGTTGTGTGCAAGATGCAAGCTCTAAGAAGACTTTATAATTAAATCACTTACTTGTAGACTCGCATCAAGAACACATTTATGATGCCTCACAATACTCCCTCCGTGGGGAGCTCACTAGGTTTTGGAATGGGGCAATTGTCTAAGCCGATTGTGCATTTTTATTAAACGTGTGAATTGTTCCTTTGAAAAACAGGTGAATTATGCCCAAAGTTCAAACCCCTGGCCTCTGTCCAACCTCGCTGTGGATTCCAACGGTTCCAGTCCCCGTGTCAGTGTGCGAGAAGGGCCTTCTCCGATCTCTCTGTACTCCACCACTAAAACCACAGGAACGGACCTGGGAAAGGAAATGAGCATAGGGAGCGCTGAAGTTTAATAAAAAATGAATGAATGGGGTGTCCCTGGGACAGAATGAGAGAGAGAGCGCAAGAGAAGCAGGCATTTCTGAAAGAAAAATAACTTTTAGAAATTGTACCTATTACGACGGGGTTCTGTACATCGATAAAGCAGGTAAAGTGAAACCAGCTGCTGCTTTGGCTCCATGCAGGACCTGCTGGATGCTTGGAAAACAATAATCTTCATTCATTCATTGATCGGCTTCAGAAACGAACAAACACCCATCCTGAGATAGGCACGCAGATCTTTTTCCCTCGTTTTCTTTTTCTCCGACACAATGGGTCGGGATGTGAAGACAAACATTCCTGGCATGCCAAATGTCCGAGCTACAGGCAAATCATTAAACTCCGGAGGGAAAAAAAAAGAGACCTCCTTTTCTTCCCTGTGTCTTCCCTTCTTTTTCTCCTATTAGCCCGTTAATTGATCCAAAACATGAAACCGGTATTAAACTTTCGGGAGGAGGAACTGTGAGCATTAAACTGTATCTTTCAGAGAGGATGCATAATAGGGCTATAAATTAGACAGATTAACATCAAGCAGTGCCACCTGTTTACAGACTCATAGCAACACAAAATACAAGGAAACATAAATAACAGTCCTGACAACGAGAAAATAACGAGTTGTTATCATAAACCAACAACTGAACCGTGCTGGAGAGATACTCCGAAGCAAAAAGTTAAATGTTGTTGAAAACAGTTCACTACTCCACAAGTTAACAACTACTTTGAAGCGTTTTTAAGGGGTAATGTGTGATTTTAAATATATATAGCAGGTGAAAATCCTTTTCACAATGTGTATTTTTCTAATACAGTTAAAATGGCAAGTAGCAGGATATTAGCATTACCCATTCATTTATGAGAAACAAAACTATAAAACAATAAAAAGCACAGTGAAGTGCATTAGATGTGAAAATGTTGGAAACTTTGAAGCGATGATGGTTAAAATTCATCCAAAAATTACAATTCTGTTATTAATTACTCACCCTCATGTTGTTCCATTCGCCTGAGACGCAAATTGAACGATTTTAGATTAAATCCAGGAGCTCTCTCATCCTCAATAGACAGTAAGAGTCACTAGACGTTCAAAGTCCAGAAAGAAACCAACAAAATTGTATGTGACTTTAGCTGTAATCATACAAAGCTCCAAAAACACTTCTGTGCGCCAAAAAAATTAGGCAAGTTATTGTATAACGATGGTTTGTTCTGTAGACCACAGTTTATGCAAGAACAGTAGGCACGAATGGCACTCGCAAAAGAAATTTAAGATCTAAAAAACGTACACAGCGGCCTCTGCTGAATTCGTTAAAACGAAAAAAAAAAAAAGTATCTCCTGGGATGTATTTCATGCTCTCCAGAATTATATATAGGGGTACATATGAGCAAGTTTACAGATGAGTAAAATTACACTGTTACAAAAGTTTGTACAGCATATAAAATATATTTGAGGCTATGATTATATAGATTTGGCTATGCAAAACTATAAGCAGTTGACAACAGTATTTTTTACTTCACTAGTGTCCTATGAATAGGATTGTGCTTCGTCTTATGGTCTTTACTGCTTAAAGTGACAATAACAAAGTATTAAAATCTTTATTACATGCTCAAATGGTTAGAACTTTTATCTAATTGCTTATTAGCTGTTTATTCATATTAATGGTTTGAATGGCATATTTACAATGTGTCCACATCCAATACCTTAACTCAGCTGCTACAACAACTGCATTGTTAACTTTTTAATATGTGATAGAAATTTACTGTTGATATAAATTCCATTGCTTTAAAAAGCAATCAAATTCATTGTTATTTTGAATAACCATAACACATTAATATACAATTATATTAAATATATTATGTCAGCGCCAATAGCCTAGTGGTTAGCACGTTGACACATAGCACTGAGGTGCTCACGGCAACCCAACTTCGATTCCCGGCTCGAGGTGCTTTGCCAATCCTTCCCCTATCTCTGCTCCCCACACTTTCCTGTTTGTAAAATCTCCACTGTCTTATCCCAATAAATGTGAAAAACCCCTAAAAATAATTATTTTAAAAAATATATTACATAAATTATATTCAAATGCTTTAAAAATACCTTTATAAATCAATATACATGGTAAAAATGCAGAGTTCCACATAATTGATTTGTGCAGGAACAACATGAAGGAATTAATTTAACTTATTCATTTTTACAGATTTAGGCGGATTGAACATAAAATAATCAAGTTGCCTAAAAACAAAAACCTGTTTCAGCTTATTTCAAGTAGTTTGAACAAACAGCCAACATTTATTTTTTTTTTTGAGTGTACATAAAGACTTCATGGACAGTGTCACCCAGACATTTTGTGTTTATTCATCTTTGTTATATACTAGGCTTTAAATAACTATAATATGTTATGGAGTCATAATATGGAGTTGTAATAAAATGATACTATATATTATATTCAAATGCTTGAAGAATACCTTTATAAAGCTTTTGATAAAGACTTCATAAAGACTTTAGGCTAAGTTAGGCTAAACGTCACATTGATTTTCCATTAATAAAAAATACTTTACTTAACATTTTACAATGTTGTATTAGTTAATGCACTTACTAACATGAACAAACAATGAACAATACATTTGTTACAGTATTTGTTCATGGTAGTTAACATTAGTTAATGTAAATACAGTTGCTCATTAGTTACAAGCATGAATTTGGATGTTAATAATGCATTAGTAGATGTTATACGATCTATGATTAATAAATGCTGTTCAAGTATGGTTCATAATTAGCTCATGTAATTAAATGCATTGACTAATGAAACCTTATTGTAAAGTGTGACCAATATTTCTTCATACAAAACCTTCACAGACAATCAACAAAGTCAAAATATATTTTTTAAGTTTCATTCTTTCAAGCTGTTGTAACATTTTAGCCACATTTCATAATGCTATAGTGCCAAAGAAATACAAAACCCGATGACCTGATCAGCGGGAGACCGGAGCGAGAAGATTCACCACGTTCATCAGAGTAGATATCACCCCAGAGCCCTTCTTCACCCTCAGGCTGTGGGGGTTTCGCCTCTGACATCTAAGCACTTCAAGTGTGAGGACAAGCTACCTATTTAGAGGCAGGTGATCTGGAGAACAAAGAGAGGATTCAGGGCCCTTGCTGACACACTGGGAGAGAAATGAGTAGTTATTAGCCCCTCGATGGGACTTGACAGACTATTTAAAGTCTGTTTCCTTTGATTGTGACAGTGTAATTGTTCGGGCAGATACCATCAACTCACCAAGTTACCTCTAGGCAAGGGAAACTGGACTTTCATTAAAGCGTGGGACAGCCAAGCTGGTTTTCTCTGCCTGTGGTTTCTAATGGGATGTGGATGAGTGAGCTTCTTACGCCGCCGGTGTGAATCGGTTTCTTTAATGATTAATAGGGGCCGTGTTAACACGAAGGCAACTAGTAGACTCCTGTCGACTGATTGGACGTCTGAAAATGATGAACTTCAAAACAAGATCACAAAATAAATGGCAAAAGTGACACATGCACATATTTAAGATGCTGTTGACATGGCGTTGCATTTATACTGTCACACATGACAAAAATGAATACAAATAATAAAAAAAAAAAAATAGTACTGTCATTAACCCGCAGTAAATGGTTAAACATTTTTTTGACTTTCATGGACCAAAACTGCTGTGCGTTCTTATTATAAACTGTCCTGTCTTAAGAATAGTTCAATAAATTACAACACTTATAAATTAAACAGACAATTGTACAATCATTAATAATTACATCAGACTTTTTCATATATCTACATATATCTAAAAACATAGGAACTTGATACATTTTGTCACTGAAAACCATAACTTCTGGTGTGACACTAAACCAGGGGTGCCCAATCCTGTTCCTGGAGATGTACCTTCCTGCAGAGTTCAGCTGCAACTTTGATCAAACCCTCCTGTTTTTAATTACCAAGTGCTCCTTCAGATCCTACTAAGTTGGTTTAGTTGTGTTTAATCAGGGTTGGAGCTGAACTCTGCAGGAAGGTAGATCTGCCAACACAGGCTCATTATGAAACCGTAGCCCTATAGACGTTTCTGGAGATCGTGAATTTTGTAGCCAGAGGAATGTATGGCTGAATTTTATTTTTTAAACAAATGCTGAGGGGCGGTATGACACCATTCCTTTTCGCGCTTATTAGCTGACCGCTCACCTCCGTATGGACAACTTTCCCAATGTAGCCAGTTTGTCCCTTTAGCTCAGCATGTGCGTCGGCGGACTTGAGAACAACGGCGACAGGGCTCGAGTCTGGTGAAGAACGGACCCAGAAAGCAGGTAAGACAAAAATAGAATCCAAAAATTGAAATAAACAAGCAAATAACAGGGTGATAATGTGTTAAAACGTGGTAAAAAAAAAAAAGTCAGACGAGGGCTTTTCTTTTTCTGGATTGCTTTTGAAAATTGTTGGTTGGGTTAAGGGATGTGGGTGGGTGGGTCAATCAATAAAATTGGTTGGGTCAGTCAGTCATTCAGTCAGTCAAACAGTCAGTTAACAGCAACCTCTGGTGGGTTTACGCGAGAACAGCAGGCGCGAACGGCACTCGTGAGAGAAATTTGAGATCTCAAAAAGCAAACACAGCGGCCTCTCATGGATTTGCGAAAACAAAAACTGCAAATAAAAACTTACCCCCCCCGGGACATATTCCGTGGTCTCCAGAAACATCTATAGGGCTACGTTTTCAGAATGAGCCTGGGTTGAGATCTGCAGAAACAGGATTGAGCACCATAAGCTCATTTTAAATCGGACAATTCCCCAAAACTGTAATAAGACGAATGAATCCATTCAAGATCATGTGACTGAAGCCCCCTGTTGTAAATGTGAGGGGGATTCTGACAAGAAAGTGTGGATCCAAATGTTTATTTACCAGAATGGTCAGGCAAGCAACACAGGAACAATCCAGAGTCATGGTTGATAAACAGGCGGATGGTGAAAAAGGCAGACAGCATACAACGTAAATAAGCTAACAAAACAAAGCAATGGTCAAACATGGAAAGGCAAGGGAAAGAAAAGCATGCCATAATGTCACACACAGACTCAGCAATTAGTGTGTGTGTCTGTGCTACTTTTAAAGTCCATGTAATCAGTTCTGAACAGCTTCAGCTGTGTGTGTTAGCAATCAGCTGACAACCGGAACAGGTGTGAGTGTGTGGTGTATGATTGGATCTATAGTCCATATAATGGCTGATTTGTAGTTCTTTAGCAATCTGTGTTTTTACCAGTGATCTGCAAGGATTAGATCGCTGGTGATTGTGACACCTGTGCACATGTTAAGTTTTTTTGTCTCAGAATTGTTCACGTTTTTAAATTAATACACAATAAACTTGTTAATTTATTTTATGCTTTGGTGTGACAGCCCTATTTTTTCAACAAAGTCTGACAAATCATCGAAAAAAACATGAATCATTAGGCGGTGCGGTAGCTCAGTGATTAGCACTGTAACCTCACAGCAAGCTGAATTTGCTGGTTCGAGTCCCGGCTGAGCCAGATGGCATTTCTGTGTGGAGTTTGTAGGTTCTCCCCGTGTTCGCTTCCTTTGGGTACTCCGGTTTCCCCCACAAGTCCAAACACATGCTCTATAGGTGAATTGGATAAACTAAATTGGCTGTAGTGTATTAGTGTGTGTGTGTGTGTGTGAGAGAGAATGAGTGTGTATGGGTGTTTCCCAGTAATGGGTTGCAGCTGGAAGGACATCCGCTGTGTAAAACATATGCTGGAATAGTTGTATTCTGCTGTAGCGACCTCTGAGTAGAGACTAACTTGAAGGAAAGTGAATGAATGAGTGAATGAATGAATGAAGATAAGTGTCCAACAATGTAGATAAATCATTGTCAAGCTAAATGTATATTATTAATTCTTAATTGTTGTTATGTCACACCAAAAGAATGTAAAGTTGAATATTAATGTTTTTAAAACAATTAAAGAACTGATCAAGTTAGTGTCTACCTATATTTTTTCAAAACATCAGATTTAAACTACATTAAAATCTAATTTACTTCTTCAAAAACTGTTTTACAAAAAAAAAAACATTTTTACTGCCAATATTTTTTGTTGCTTGTTCAAACATTTAAAATAAGCTGAAACAACACAATTCTTCAGATTTTGTTGAGACAACTTAATTGTTTTATGTTGAACCCACTATACAACAACTATAACTTTGACTTTTTATTCAGTTCGTGGTCTCATTTGTTTTATTGCAACACTGTAACACTGTACGCTATAACATCGACTTGCTTTTTGTTACAAAGACGCCAATTTCGCGTGCAAGTAACAGAGTAAACAATGTAAATAACAGGTCTCTGGAAGAAACGGTGACATAAACAAACAAATAACCATTCATAATTCAACAATATTGTGTCGGTGGAATAAATGTGTTCGATGGGATGTTGTTCTGTGAACTCTTACCTTTAAAAATAAACTGTGATATACAGGAATGAATGTGTGTATGTCTTGTTATTACAATGATGTAGCGTCTGAGAGGCTAAACCAGAGACATGATTTGTGACGCAAACATCAAATAAAATGTAAACAAGGCAAGAAGTCATTCCAATGTCTTCTCTCGTTTGTTTTTTCCAATAAAAGCATACCTTGATATTTTGACAGTGTAGATTTGATTTGGGTTTAAGCTTGGTCAACAAAGAATACCGCGTCCCTGTTAACCCCCTTTCTCTCTCTCCTTCCTAAGTTGTGAATAAACAGGTGCCACCTATAAACACACTACGTAACCCTTGTGACCCTCCACCATGATCACGTGACACAGGTTAGCCATTTCATGTCTACTACAAATGATATTTACTCCTTATGTAATAATTTTCTGTATAACTTACACAAATGTAGCAAATGCATTCTTTATAGGCTTCCCATTGAAAAACAACTAGCTGCATTGGCTGCTTGAGGGTTGTAGCTTTAGACTGATGTAAAGTTTGTCAAGATTACATCTTTTTGTTGTAATGTATTCATAAACACTGACATGTGCAAAAACAGCACCCCATTGTGTGGGGCAAAAACAGCTGGATTTATACTTTTGCCTGGTGCTGCATCGCTCACTTCCACTGACTACGCACGCACCTCGTGAAATGGACAAGGCTTTTATACTTGCCACATTCGCCGTTTTGAAATTCTTTAAAACGACAGGGGGTGGTCAAAAGAAACTGATGCATAAACAGAGAAGTAGGAAGTTTCCGGAACTAAGTCATATCATTACTATCATTCAAGACTTTTATACTAATTATTTTTATTATTTTTATTAATTATTTTAATGATTATAAGGATTTTTATGAGAATTTTTTGCAATCGAACTTTGTTTCATCACTTGTTTTTGTTCATATCTCAGACAGTATTACCTATTAAAGTTTGTTGAAATATTAATGACAATAGAACTGTAACCAGGGAATTGTGACACTGACGACAGATTTAGGATCCAAATGCGGGTTTATTAAGAAGGTCGAGCAAGCAATGGTCAACACGGGCAAACAGGTGTATGAAGGCAATCCAGAATCGTAGTTATAATAACAGGCAGATGGTCACAAGGCTGGCGGCAGGCAGCAAAACAAGACAAAGGAAACGCGTTGTAATGTCACAGGATGTAAACAAGACTCTGCGACTGGAGTGAGTGTATGTGCTGCTTAAATAGTGTGTGTAATCAGTCCTTGACAATCCTCCAGTGGTGTGTGCATAATCAGTCCGGATGAGGAACGTGTGTGAGCGGAGTGCATGTATGGAGATGTAGTGCATGAAGTGGTGGATTTGTAGTCCGTAAGCGATTGTGCATGTTTTCCAGCGATCAATAGAGTTAAGATCGCTGGTGATCGTGACAAGAACATGAGTTGCTCTACAAATATATTTTTTATTATGGCAAGAATAAAAGCAAAAAAAAAAGTACACTTAGTAAAAAATACTGATGTTTTTTTTTGATTTAGCCCACTCCACTATTCACACATTTACTGTCTGGCAAGTCTCTGTCCTCTTCTTATGCCAAAAAGGCAATAATGGTCCAACAATCCTGACTATTCTCTCAAAGCCTAAAAACAGGGCATCAGTATATTGTAAACCGATAGATTCAAATATACTTTTCCAGTTATCAAAGAAATAATTCATTCCTTAATTATAGTTTTGTAACTATTAAATTGTTTTAAATTCTAAAATAATATAATATTATATACATCAGTGTAAAACCTATGACTGGAGGAAAAACATATTTCTGTAATAGTATACATGGGTCTCCACTTTTGCCATGGCCTCCGTATACCTCACAGGTCTTTCCAAACCTCTTAACAAAAACTTTCCTCCTTTTCCACTGCTGTAGCAATTTCCAGCCAAGAATTTTTGATCATCTGGTTATCTCTATGATCACGGATCATAAAGATGTGTATACAGTCGTACCTGTTTTAGACAAAATCTCTTCAAAGGGGTTCATATTCAACTCAAATCAAATGCGGCGCCGCGCGAACTGTTCGCTTAAGTCAAAAAAAAAAAGCAAACCTCCGCAAACACTGCGATGATGTCACATTTGCCGCGCGCACTCAAGCGTCGAGTATAAACCACACTTAAGAGGTGTTAAATTTGTTAAAACTAATAAGTTAACTTAATTCCTTCATGTTGTCCCAACACAGATCAATAGTGTGGAACTCAGCATTTTTTACAGTGCTGTAAAAAATGATGGGTTCAACTTAATTCCTTCATCTTGTCCCACATGTTATTACAAATTTAAATGGATTAAACATAAAACAATTAAGTTGTCCAAAAAATTACGTAAGATTTGTGTTGATTCAGATAAAATTAAATAAGTAGTTTGAATGAGCAGCAAAAAAAAATTTTTGGAGTGTATTTGTGAACGCTACGGTTACTAAAGTAACCCTTCGTTCCCCGAGGGGGGGAACGGAAATGCTATGTGGAAACTTCCACTATGGGGATTTCGTCAGAATCCAATCATCTGAAAGAGTATAAAAACGGGCCAATGAAATGCCAATGAGTTGGCAGCGTCAGCGTGCACAGCTGGCGTCAATGACAATCAGTCATGCTATAAAGACGCAGCCAGTGCCATGCTCGACATCCTTTTCTAGCTGAAGAGACTTTCACGCTCAACAGCTAAGGGACAATCGTTGTGGCGAAGGAACATAGCATTTCCGTTCCCCCCCTCGGGGAACGAAGGGTTACTTTAGTAACCGTAGCGTTCCCCTTCGGATGGGGAACTCCAATGCTATGTGGAAACTTCCACTATGGGGAAATCTATGGAAAACGCCACAACGAAAGAACCTTACTGCGTCCCTGGCGAAGGGTGTGCCACACAGTAGAGCGAGCGCACCTACAACGCCCCGAGACACAGTCTTCCAACGTGTCCCCTGGCCCTCACTTACCTGTTCAGAACAGTTATGTTTTTCGGGGAGTCGCAATAACCCAGTAAAATAGGTTTTGATACGACAGTACGTTGGGAAAGCGTTCAGTCCCGATAGGGAGGACGCTGCGGAGCTCACCTGTTACCCAGAGGGGAGACCTGGTGACAACCTATGGACTAGCCCAGAGATGGGGAGTCCTTGCATAAGGATGGTTAGCGGGGAGGGAAGACACGAGCCTGTCCTAGAAGGGGGGACTATACCGTGGCTGAGTGAACGTATGGGATCGCCAGAGGGGATCACACATAGCAGGCACCTATACCCAGAACGCGGGCTGACCAGCGGGCATGCCGACAACGTAACGGGCCAACACCTGACTCCTCCGCTGAGTCAGGTGCTGGGGGCCTCGGAGGAACTCTGCAGGGTTCGCCAAAGAATGGGGAACTAAACTGACAAAGCTGAAAAAGCGCACGTATCTCCGGGTTAGGGAGAGTGGCGCAGCAAGCGTGTTTCGACACCTCAACCGAATCGTTTCCTCAATCACCAAGGGTTGCCTAATACCCTTGAGGAAACCGGCTCCACTCGCAGATTGTAACCTTGCAAATGTATTGGGTGTCACCCAACCCGTAGCTCTACAAATGTCTGTCAGAGAGGCGCCGCGTGCTAACGCCCAGGAGGATGCGATGCTCCGTAGTGGAGTGCGCTCTCACCCCCGGGGGACACGGCTCACCCTGGCCCAAAGGCGAGGGAGATGGCATCCACTATCCCGTGGGCCAACCTCTGTTTAGATACGGCACTTCCCATCTGCCGACCACTGTAATGGACAAAGAGCTGGTCAGAGGATCTAAGGCTCTGAGTGTGGTCCACATATATTCGCAAAGCGCGAACAGGACACAACAATGAAAGGGCTGGGTCTGCCTCCTCCGCGGGCAGCGCTTGCAGGCTCACTACCTGATTCTTAAACGGCGTGGTAGGAACCTTGGGCACATAGCCGGGCCGGGGTCTCAGGACAACGTGAGAGTAGGCCGGCCCGAATTCTAGGCACGAGTCACTGACCGAAAATGCCTCCAGGTACCTAACCCTCTTAACCGATGCCAACACGACCAGCAGAGCTGTCTTCAAGGACAGAAATCTCAAGGATACTGAGTCGAGTGGTTCGAAGGGATCCCCACGTAGGCTCGTAGCACTACCGCGAGATCTCAAGAGGGTATGAGAGGGGGGCGGGGAAAACATCCGCCTAGCACCTCTGAGGAGCTGGATGATGAGGTTATGCCTCCCCACGGTGCCGCCATCCACGCACCATGATGAGCGGAGATGGTGGCCACGTAAACCCTCAGTGTGGAGCGCGACAGCCTTCGCTCCACCTGTCCTGAAGGAAAGAAAGCACAACACTGATCTGGCAAGATCGGGGGTCTTCTCGGCAAGAAGCGCACCACTCAGTGAATAGACTCCACTCCAGGGCGTAGGCATGCCTCGTAGAGGGTGCACTAGCCTGAGTGATGGTATTAACCACCGCCACCGGTAGGTTACCTAAGTCTTCCTCGTCGCGTCTTATGGACCCCACGTGGAGGTTCCACAAAACTAAGCGAGGGTGCCAGATGGTGCCCTGTCCCTGAGAGAGTAGGTCCTCTCTCAAAGGGACTCGCCAGGGGGGGCGTCGCGAGGAGGGAGAGTTCTGATATCCAGGTCCGGTTGGGCCAGGGGCGCAACTAGCTAGACCTGCCCCTCGTCCTCCCTGACCTTGCACAGAAACTGCGCGAGTAGGCTCACTGGGGGGAGTGCATACTTACGCATGACTCAGGGTGGAGTCGCCATTCTCCCGGGGAAGGAGCTGCCGTGAGAGCCTGTTGGCCGCACGGTTGAGCCCATCCGGGGTGTGAATAGCAAGCAGCGACTTCAGCCGCGTATGACTCCAGAGGAGCAGACGGCGAGCGAGCTGAGACATGCAGCGGGAGCGTATACCCCCCATCCGGATGGAATACGCTACCGCGGCCATGCTGTCCGTCCTGACCAGCACGTGTTGCCCCCTCAGCACCGGTAAAAATCGGCGCAGAGCGAGAAACACTGCCAACAGCTCTAGGCAGTTGATATGCCAATGCAGCTGGGTTCCCCTCCACAGGTCCGCAGCAGCATGCCCGCTACACACGGCCCCCCCACCCCATACTGGAGGCATCTGCCGAAACGACAGCCTGCCTGGACGCCTGACCTAGGGGCACACTGGCCTGTAGGAAGGAGGGGTCCTTTCCAGGGGGTGCGGGTGCGGTGACACAGCGCAGTGACAGTCACTCGGTGTGGGCCCGCGTGCCATGCGCGTCTGGGGACCCGATCGTGAAGCCAATGCTGTAGTGGTCTCATATGGAGCAATCCGAGCGGCGTGGCCGCGGCTACGGATGCCATATGCCCCAGGAGCCTCTGAAATAATTTCAGGGGGACCACTTTTTTTCCTGTCGAACTCTCTCAGACAGTTCAGCATTACCTCGGTGCGCTCTCGTGAGAGGCGCGCCTCCATAGTGATCGAGTCCAGCTCCAACCCGAGAAAGGAGATGCTCTGCACGGGGGCGAGCTTGCTCTTTTCTCGGTTGACCTGAAACCCCAACGGGCGGAGGTGCCGGAGCACCTTGTCTCTGTGCATAATCAATTGCTCCCGAGAGTGGGCTAAAAATCAGCCAGTCATCGAAATAATTGAGCGTGCGGATGCCGGCGAGCCGAAGGGGCGCGAGGGCACCCCCCGCGAGCTTGGTGAAAACTCGCAGAGACAGAGAGAGCCCGAAGGGGAGGACCTTGTATTGCCACGCTCGACCTTCAAACGCAAACCGCAGAAACTGCCGGTGGCGTGGAAGTGTGGAGATATGAAAATACGCGTCCTTCAGATCTATTGCTGCAAACCAATCCTGAGGACGAACGCATTGCGTGATGCGCATCTGCGTAAGCATTCCGAAGCGCAGCCTGTGAAGGCAGCGGTTCAAAATGTGCAGATATAGGATTAGCCATAGCCCACCGCTTTTTTTTTTTTTTTTTTGGGGCACGATGAAGTGCGGGCTGTAAAACCCGCGCTCCATCTCGGCTGGAGGGCCGGCTCGATTGCATCCTTCGCCAGGAGGACAGCAATCTCCTCTCGCAAGACAGGGGCGGACGCAGGACTGACCCTGGTCGCCCGTGAACCTGGGAGGCCGTTTAGCGAACTGAATCGCATAGCCGAGTCTGGTCGTATGGATGAGCCATTGCGATGGGCTGGCCTGCGCTAACCAGGCAGGCAGAGCCCCCGCAAATGGTCCCACCCGCACGATCGCTGACGTGCCAGCGGCGGGGCAGCGTGGAGTGAGTGGGCTCATCCGGGGAGCGCTGGGGTCCCACAGGAGAGCAGGAGAGG
Organism: Danio aesculapii; assembly: GCF_903798145.1. Lineage (NCBI taxonomy): Eukaryota > Metazoa > Chordata > Actinopteri > Cypriniformes > Danionidae > Danio > Danio aesculapii. Next base: position 17,805,412 of record NC_079450.1, on the reverse strand, counting down.
AGATGTTCTCGTCTCGCACTCAAACTCCAGGAGAGGGGCTGGGAGTGGAGAGAAAGGAGACCGTTCTCTCGTGCTCCATGAGCCATTGGCGAAATGCACCGATCCTGCGAGCTGGAAGGCATAGCGTCCCAGACTGGCAGTGTTCGGGCTGTCACATCCGGAGGAGGGGAAAAGTGCTCTTTCACTGAGGATTTTGATGGCGTTTTTTTTTTTTTTTTACGCCTTTAAATAACGTGCCCCGCCCTCCAGCGGGGAAAGAGCAAATTCCCTCCTCCCCAGATGGCCCGCCTCAGGGACGCTTCGCGGTCCGTTTTACCGAACTTAGCGGCGCCCTGGGCGGGGGACGCTGGTTGCCGGCGCGATGCTCGGCGCAGCCGCGTGGCCGGAGGCGCAGGCGGGGGCGGCGAAGCAAAGCTGCGAGCGGGCGTCCTCGGCGAAAAAGCAGTGGATGTGGATGGCTCGGCGGGGGGGAGCGGTCATACAATCCCGCCGATAGAGACCTCGCCCATCGCCTCCGACTGCTCTATCACCGGCGTGAATTCCTGGGCGAATTCACCGCCAGTGTCGCCGAACAGGCCAGCCTGGGATATGGGTGAGTTAAGAAAGCGAACTTTGTCAACGTCACGCACATCACCAGGTTTAGCCTGAGGTGGCATTCCTGGATCACGGATGTGATCATCGTCCTTCCCAGGGCACACACAGCCGACTTTTTTTTTTTTTTTTTTTTGTAAGAGCATAGTCGGTTGCGGTGCGGAGCGCATGCTCAGTCCTGGGTCAGAACCATCCTCGCGCAGCCGGGCCAGCGCCTGCGCTTGGTAGCGCTGGTAGGTGGCCATAGCGTGCATGGTGAGGGGGAAGGCGCACGCAGCACACTGCGTGAGCCTACTGTGCCCACCCAGGAAGAAGGGGATGGGGAGGCTTAGAAGGTCTCGCCTTCATCCTCCACATCACACCCCTCTAATCGGTCCGGCCGCGGAGCTGGGGGATAAACCATCTCCAGAGCCACGGCCGAAGCAGCCTGGGGAAGCACAGCCGCAAAGTCTGCTTCTGGATTCGACGCCGCGCTCAAAGTCCCGGAGGGAGCGAGCGGGTTCGAATCCCCGTCAGACCTTGACAGCCCAACCTCCAAGGATGGTGAGGATGGAAGCGCACGCAGATCGGGCAGAAAAAAGTGCCCTCAGAACAGCGTGAGTTTACTGTGCACTTCCGGGAAGAAGGGGACGGGAGGCTTTGAAGGTCTTGCCTCCTTATATCCTCCACATACACCCATCTAGTCGGTCCGGCCGCGGGGCTGGGGGATAAACCATCACCAGACCCACGGCCGAAGCAGCCCGAGAAAGCACGGCCATCACGTCTGCTTTTTAGATGCTAACGCCGCGCTCTCCACCCCGGAGGGAGGGAGCGAGCGGGCTCGCATCCTCATCAGACAATGACAGCCCATCCTCCGATGCAGCGATGAACATCTGACCCCCGGTGTCATCAGGTGAGAGAGCGACCATCCAAGGACGGAGCGCTTCTCTTCACCTGAAGCTTGGATGGAGCGCGTGGAGGAGCGAGAGGTCCACGGCCCGGGGGCGGCGGATTTACTCTCACTGAAACCCTCAGATCTGCCCGAGTGCCAACCGCAGTGCGGGGGACAACTGGGGTGGGTGGCTCTTTTGCAAGAGCGAGCCGCGATCTTAACTGCGCAACAGACATGACATCAGTGATGGCATGCACTGCCCGCGAGCACCGCATTAACATGCTGGACCCCCAGACATGAAACGCTGTGCTCGTGCCCATCATCCGGGGATAGGAAACCACCGCATCCAGAAACGCACGGTCGGAGTGACGTCTTGAAAAAGACGCGCTGCACGACCGTGTTGCTCTTTTAGGAAAGCTTTTTTCCTATATACAAACCGCTCTTGGAGGACCGGACCCAAAGGACGCCAGGCAAGGGAGAAATACCCAGCTCGACCATCTGCCACTGCGTATACGCGCTCTGGACCGGGAGAAGCTGCTTCTCGATCTCTCTCTGTAGACACAGGTTGGAGATACCCTCAAAGACTCTCTCAGAAGCTTCGTGAAAGGCTCTGAAAGCGAAAGGATGTCGAGCATGGCACTGGCTGCGTCTTTATAGCATGACTGATTGTCATTGACGCCAGCTGTGCACGCTGACGCTGCCAACTCATTGGCATTTCATTGGCCCGTTTTTATACTCTTTCAGATGATTGGATTCTGACGAAATCCCCATAGTGGAAGTTTCCACATAGCATTGGAGTTCCCCATCCGAAGGGGAACTACCCATTTAACTAGACAGAGCTCCATTATCTGAGAAAAGTAATGGTGAACAATAGCCAGGAAATGAACCATATCAAAACAAGCTGAATCAAATCTTCAAGACTCCTTTAGCACCGGGTGAATCCTCAATGATCTCAGTCTCGCTAATAGCACAGTTGACATCAGACGTATGTTTGGGAATGAGTTAAACATGCCCGGACAAGAAATCCAAAATACAAGCAGAATCATAATAGCATCTCTGATCCCAGAGAAAACCAAAACGGGAAAAAAAGAAACGGAAAGCGTCTAACCCCTATTTCCCCCCGGTCAGACAGTTCATGTCTTTTAAGAGGCAGATTGTAGAAGAAATAAATAGAGCGAGGGATAAGAGCACATTTGACTTGACCTCAGCACTCCGAGCTCGGCTCTTGCACTCCCTCCTCTTCCCACAATCTCAGCCGTGGCAGAAAAGCAACACGATTGTTTGTTTTTAATGGTGGGGGTTGAGATGACACAGTCTGTTGGGCACTCTATTGGCCATGTCGCTTGGGTCCATTGACCACGGCTGGCTCTCGAAGGCCTTTCCTAATTATACAATAAACTATACTACAGTACAGGATTTCTCAGGTGCTCTGCATACTCAAGAGCCAGTTTTATTGAGAGCCCTGAGGAGGGCCAGGTCTGATACAAACCAGAGATGGAAACGTAACCAATTATTAAAGCGGATTGCAGTCGAGGCATTTGGTATAATATCTTCAAACTGGCGCAAGATTTACGAAGGTGAGCCATTTCGCCTGGATCTAATCGCAGATTAAATAACAAACATTGGCCTCAGACAGTGTAGATCATAGCAGTGTAATATTATTGAACTTTTAAACATTTCTTTTCAAATCTAGCAGAGGATGTTTATGCGCTTTGGCATTTTTATGGCTTGCGCTGAAGAAATGTAATTTTGCAAAAGCTCGTGCTGGCCCGCTGCTTTTGCAATTTAGAAGAAATATTACACAAATCATTGGTACTTGTACATTTTTTCCCCTCCGAGGATGTTTGTTTTTAAGGAATGCATTACAACAAAATGGAAATAAACAGAATGTGCAATTACGGACTGCAGCGCGCTGACAGGCAGAAATGTGGAGACTTGCTGATGAAAATTTACATGGTGGTTCTCCTGACATTTCCACGTGGGTTGTTTACTCCAGCTTGGTGTGAAGATTTTTCTTCAGAGAAACTGCTATTAAACACTGGCACGTTTACATTGGCTTGTAGAACAATCAAATTTTTTACCTGCTGCTTTTGTGTTTCTTGGGCAGTTTAATTGATGTGTGCTTGTACTGCAAATATACAATAGGCTTAGCTTGTGAAACAAATAATTAACACAGAAAATGAGTCAAGCCTTGCTTATTTAAAAAAATAATTCATTTCAGGAGTCTTTGATGAATGGAAAGAATTAAAAACACTGTTTATTTGAAATAAACATCATACCTTTTGTAATATTATCTTTAAATGTTACTTTTAACCCTTCAACCATATATGGTGATTTTAAAGATTTATATATATATATATATATATATATATGTATGTATGTATATATGTATGTATGTATATATGTATGTATGTATATATGTATGTATGTATATATATATGTATGTATATATATATATATATATATATATGTATGTATGTATATATATATATATATATATATATATATATATATATATATATATATATATATATATATATATATATATATATATATATATATATATATATATATATATATGAGCAATATCACACGAGTAGCAGTGTAATATGGCTGTATATCGGCACTGGTGGGTGCATTGTGTCCTACCAGTGACGATATACAGCCACATCACACTGCTACAGATGTGATATTGCATTTATTTAACAGTTTAATGGCATAATCATGTATATAAAAAAGAAAATCAAACTCAGAGAGTCTCAAAAACCCTTTTGTAAGAGGAGCTACTTTCTTCCGCCATTCATTAACATCTGCAGCTGACGTCAGAACCGCAGAAACCATTACTAATTCACTAACATTACTTTAGAGCTAGAATTTGAATGATTCTCTGGCGTAATGTTTTTTGTCTGATGACAAAACAGGTGATTTTGATCACATTTTAAGATTATAAGGCTGAACGGCATGAAATGCCATTAGTCTACAGAGATTTCCCAGAATTTCTCTGTTGTAATCGCGAGATCACAATAATTAACCCCAAAAAAGCCAGAGCAAAGCAAACATTTCCAGATTACCATGGTATAAATACAGCAGTACAAAATACAAAAGAGAAAGATCGACTTAGAATGTCACATACTTATTCTGTAATGATTTGTTCAGCTGTAGTTTGAAACATATGCTGAAAAAATGCTTTTTCCTCCCCTAAGAACTTATTAGCGACCACTGTCGCCATCTTGTGGCAGAACGCCAAACGTTTTTGCTCTGCTCAGTATAGCAGGCTGGCTGCTAATGTGCGGAATCTCCAAAATTATGAATATTTAAAATAGGCACTATCCTTATAAATAAACTGAGTAAATAATAAACATAGTTGTTTATTAGAGTAAATAAACATAGTTGCAATGTAAACAACTACAATCTCGCCAAAAAAACTATGACTATGCTGTCCAACAGCTGCAATATTTGTCAAACTGTAGAGTGTCCTCTGCTTGCTACTCGTGTGGGTGGAGTAATACACAAGGGTGAAGAGACTGTACGAGTGCTGATATTGCTTTAATATCTCATGGCTATCAGCCAATCAGATTTGTGTTGTGTATATACATATATATATATATATATATATATACACATATACATATATATATATATATATATATATATATATATATATATATATATATATATATATATAGTCATAAGTTAAAATGTCTTTAATAAATCTTGTAAAGGTTTTTTTTTCCCAATGAGTATTATAATGGGTGTCCAATAATGGGTTAATCAATTTAAATCATATTTGCTGAGTGAAATATTAAACCGTATTTAAAATTTCAATAGATGATAAAAATTATTGAATTGCAGCAAAAGTGAAGCCCTTACTTAAGCTAATTCGCTTTGGAATAACTTCGTCTCATCCTTTTAGCTTGTTATCATGGTGTAAATACGTACATATAATGTATTACTACTGTATATGAAAACCCAATCATTTAAAATATTTAAATGCCTATTCAGAATAAAAAAGGCATATTCAGCATATTCACTACTTACCTGTGCAGATCTGCATGGTTATGGGACAAGCAAACTGACCTGCAAATATACAGATTATAAAAGTGAAGCTTTATTCATTAGCAAAGGAGTAAAAGTGATGGATGACTGAAGAAGACAGAAACAGAGATCACTTTCCTACTGTTGGGGACCAAGAAGACGTTTGCCCCAGGTGAGACGCCTTCTCCTGGCTGAATCCGAGAGATTCACAGGGCCCTGGGGACAGCAATGGACACTTAATTTCACCTTAAAAAACACAACAAACAGGAAATGTTGCGTACATTACTGATTACAAAAACCTTTCCAGTATTAAAAGGGGGTGTGTCAGCTTACTCCCCCCAGGATCTGCACCCCTTGCCCGTGATGGGAGGAAGGGTCACTTGGGAGAAAAAAAGCCCCCCAGAGATGTTTCGCTGGAGGCTGTTGAGCCTGTCGCAGTGGAGAAATCAGGTCCTCTCTTTATTAGGCCCCGGGCCTCTTCTCTGCCACCAATCCCCTCGCTCGACGACTCTCACATTTGCCATATCAGATTCTCCACCATTCCACTGAGAAGCTCCAGAGCGCTTGATCGACAGTAATTACAGCTCCTCTAAAGCCAGCGACTGATAGCTGGGATGTGTGTCTATGTGTGTCCTAAGTATGGTTTGGGTCATGAGAAAGCAGGATGACATTGCAAAGAAAAAACAAAAATCCCCATCATCAACCCCACAAAATCAATGTCACGGCTACACTGTAAAAAAATACCTGTTAATTAACAGTTTCTGTGTTTTGTAATTCACAAGAGTTTTCCATTTATTTACAGCTATAAAGTGCATTATGGGACCTTGATCTCTGCTCTGTCGACATTTGATGTTGAAAATTCAACTTTATAGTTCAACTTTTATTGAAATTTTAGTAGTTTGTAATAATATAACATATAATAAATAATATAGAGAGAAATAAGTTGGTAAAATTACAGATCATGTACTGACAGATTGTTACAAGGTTTTTGTACCATAATATACAACACCAACCCAGTCAATATATCACTTGAAACTATTAAAAATGTTAATAAAAGTCACTTTTTGTAACTTTTCAAGGAGAAAATTTGTTGGAGAAAATACCAATGTCCCATAATGCAATTCAAAAGCATAAATAAATGGGGAAAATAAATGAATAAAAACATGAATCACAAAATATGGAAAACTTGGTAAATTATTGATATTTTTAAGCATTTTTTTTAAATGAGTAAACCAGTTGCCTTAAACGTGAAAAAGTAAAAAAAAAAAAAAAGAAAAGAAATTTGATATTCCAAACTGTCTAGCTGACTTGACTTAATTTTAAAAAATGATGCACATATAGTTCTTTTACTTAACAATTTTAAGGCGATGGGTTTACTCACTTTTTTAAGTGAAAATCATTTATAAATAATTTTGAAGAGGAAATCATTTTAAAATACACTGTCATTTTTTTTAAACTAAAATGAGTTTACTTTTATTGGTGTATAATCACAAAGAATCCAAATTATTCATTCATTCATTCATTTTATTTTCGGCTTAGTCCCTTTATTAATCTGGGGTCGCCACAGCGGAATGAACCGCCAACTTATCCAGCACATGTTTTATGCAGCGGATGCCCTTCCAGCTGCAACCCATCACTGTGAAATGAATCCAAATTATCATAACATAAATAAAGAAAACAGAAAGGAAGAACTTTTTGCTATCTCAGATTCTTTAAAACTGTAGGGTGCATCACAAAAATGAAACAAAACATGCACTGTATTTTGTGATTCACAAGAGATTTCCGTTTATTTACAGTTGTGAGCTGCTTTATCGGACCTTGATCTCTGCTGTCGACTTTTGATGCTGAAACTTAAACTCTACCGTTTAACAAAGTGACTTTTTCTGACGTTTAAGTAGTTTGAAATAATATAATGTAAAAGAAATAAAATAGAGTGAAATAAGTCAGTAAAAGAGCTGAAAATGTACTGGCCAATTATTACAAGCTTTTTGTATCGTAATAAACAACACCAACCCAAATAATATAACACTTGAAACAATAGGGGAATTACCAACCTACCAGTTTTCAGCATGACATCACACGGGTTCAACCGCGCATACCGGTTGCAAAAAAAGACCGGTTGCAATAGCAAACATGTCATGTTGTGCGGTAGGATGCCAAATTCCAAAAGTCAAAAAATAGAAAGCTTAAACCGTACACCACACTACTTTTAATGCCAACCGCAGACGTCTTTGGCTAACAGCCATCATAAGAGCTGAATGGAGTGAGGACCTAATTAAAAATGTTCGACTCTGCAGTTCTTATTTTATATAAGTTCACTCTATGCTGATTCATACACATTAATCATTTTTTATTGCAGCAATGATTTCAGCAAATACAGTTGAATATGGTTAATTAAACTGCGGACACTGAATGCAAAGAATAAAAAAAGTTCACATCCTGCCGTACACTAAAACAAGTGATGCATGCAAAACTTATGCAAACAATTTATTTGTGTTGAATTTAAACAAATTAAATTGAGCAATGTTCAACTTAATTTGTTTGTTTAAATTCAGCCCAAATAAATTGTTTACAACCACTTAACGTAAAAAATGTACGTGATTACCCAGGTCTTGTTTAGCTCCATCTTCTTTCCTTGTCTTTGGCTAGGCAGAATCTCGGTTTTTAGGATTACATAGTTTTGAATCTGGTAATCATAAACATTATTTCTTGCACATGACAACACGGAACAAAATTGTTGGCATCCAAAGACTTGCAGGCCTTTAACTTCTCTCTTGTAAAATCACTTGGAGTTCCAATGAGATGTATATTTCGGGCTGGATGCTTGACCATATCGTCTTATCCAATACCTATTGGGAGGGTGCTATCGCAAATGGACCGGTCAGACGAACGCCGCTTACTTTAACATTAATTTTGCCAAATAACTGAGCATAATGTAAATAATGTATACAATATGTAATCAATATAACTTATCTCTAATACAACAACAAACTCTGTACTGCATCGGATGTCATTCCCTCGCTGTACATGCTAGCGCTCCTGTTTTTTTTTCTGCAACCTTGCTGTGCGCGCATCCTGAATGTTTGCAAACTAGTAATTTGTCAATTAAAAATGTTCATAAAAGTCACTTTTTATAATTTTTCAATGAGACAAGTTGGAGGAAAGACCAATGTCCTAAAATTCAATTCAAAAGCATAAATAAGTGGGGAAAAATAAGTAGATATAACATGAATCACAAAATATGGAAAACTTGCTAAATTGTTGATATTGTTTCAAGAGTTCACACTTAGCTGATAATCAATAAAGCGTATTTGGCATGCTGTCCCGGAAGAGAGCCCTGAGCTCGTAATATCCTCGAGCCCGGGGCTCCCTCCCATTAGAAGGGCGAGAGGGGAGTTCGAGCTCAGGTAGGTCTCGAGAACTCCCCTGCTTGTCACCGCATGAGAAGTGTAAACTAGGGTTGTTTTTGGTGATAATTTGGTTTAATCTATTGCTATGGTATATGTTTTTGGACGGTGGGAGGAAACCGGGGGACCCGGGGGAAACCCACGCGAACACGCGGAGAACATGTAAACTCCGCACAGAAACACCAACCAGCCTGATAGGAGGTTGGACCAGCAGTGTTCTTGCTGTGAGGCAACAGTGCTAGCCACTGGGCCACCGTGTCGCCCTATCGGAAAAAGAGGGAGGAAGTAGGGGTGGAAGGAGGGGGAAGCTTCAAGACGAAGATAACTGGAGTGAAAAACTCTGGTTATTTATAATGCTTCCGTAATTATCTGATGGGTCACATTATGGAGCTAATAAGGAGCCAGCCGTGTTGATCATAAGCACGTGATCCTCTCGAAATTAGTTTATAAATAAACCACACTTAGTACTTTTACTTTAAAAAGTGAGTAAACCAGTTGTCTTAAACATGAAAAAGTTGAAAAAAGGAAAATAAACCCGATATTCCAAACTAACTTCAAACTGTCTAGCTGACTTGACTTAAATTAAAAAAACATGCACATATAGTTCATTTACTTAACAATTTAAGGCGATGGGTTTACTCACTTTTTAAGTGGAAATCATTTATAAATAATTTTGAAGAGGAAATCATTCAATTTACATTACCATTTTTGAGTCAAAACTAAAATGAGTTTATTTTTATTGGTGTATAAATACAATGAATCCAAATTATTGTAACATAAATAAAGAAAACAAAGGATGCGCTTTCTGCCATCTCAGATTCTTTAAAACTGTAGGGTGCATCACAAAAATGAAACAAAACATGCACTGTATTTTGTGATTCAAGAGTTTTCCTTCGATTTACGAT
>NC_079450.1:17755603-17790603 GCF_903798145.1 Danio aesculapii | reverse complement strand
AGAGCATGCATTGCATTATTTAGTTGGCAAATATGTCTTGTTAGGTGACTTATTAAATAGTAGCTTTATTATCGAGGATATAAACATTAGACTGACAGTATTCTATTCAAGAAAGAAATAAGAGTCATAAGCAAACACTTAATATAAGAAGGAATGAGATAAGCATAGAGTTATAATTAGGTTAACAGGAACAAGAACCTGAATTGCTATTTTTTTCTAATTCAACTTCAAATTATACTTCTATGGAAAAAACTTCTGTAAATAAATTGACATTTTATTATCATGGGCCCCTTTCGACATTATTTTAACTGTAATGAACTTCGCCTGTATGAGTCAAGTTAGTAGTGACTTAAGATTTAAAATAAGTTAAAAGAGTTGGTCACACTTTATTTTAGGGTACAATTTGTGCTTTTATAAATAATTAACTATGACTTTGCTTTAGTAAATTGCTCCTTATTAAAGAGCCCCTATTTTGCATTCTAAATGGTCATATTTTGGATTTGGGGGTATCCAACAACATGCTGATATCCATGCAAGATCAAAAAAACACTTTCATTGTCTTATAATATGCGTTTACTTTTACTTAATTATCCCAATGACTCCCATATGATTCCTTCAGCGATTCATTTGTTCCCAAACCCCTCCTTAGCGCGAAGCTAATCTGCGCTAATTGGTCTGATGACCCAGTCTGTTGTGATTGGTTGATTGCGCTCATCTTGAGATTGAGAGAAATGCCCACCACGGCTATCTGTAACAGATGTGTAACTACATGGCTAAGTAGCACACAGAGTATGTGAGAGCCCAATGCAGGAATGCAATAAAGCAATGCAGTTAAACACCAGCATATACTCCATTCTTAACCCTAACCCCAAGTAATAACAACAACACATATTCAGTATTAATCCACACAGTGAACTGTTTTGAAAACTGTCCACACAGCACATGTAACAGGCCAAAGCAAAGGCAAACGGCAGAGGATCGCAAGTTCAGAAACACATTTAAATCGGTAAAGGAAGAAGCGTGTGTCCCGTTTTTAGCGTGGTTTTTGATGCAATATGTGAACAGCACCATGAAGGATGAATCTAATAGATACAGTACAATCACTGATCTATAATAGATACGCGGTTACAAGCCTCGCGGGCTATAACTTATAACACACAATTAAACTCATATTTTGCAAACTACCCAAATGAGGCAACAATTTTAATTACACTTACATGTTATGATCCAGAGGAAGAAAAAACTGGTCCATATGAACCATAACAGTTACTGACAAAGTCCCACACATAATAATCTCTGCTGCCCCTTCCTTTAATAGCAAACGGCCGGCGAATCCCGCATTGCAGCGTAGCTTGTCTCAAAAATCACAAAAAAAAAAACACAGCACTAGGTTGGCTATACTGTGGTGTTGCTGTAAAAATGAACTTTAACCCCTTAACGTTATTCCCCGCAGACAAATCTCCATCTGTCAGTGATCGTCATCTTCGCGTCATGATCAGTCCCGTAATCTCCCGTGCTCCACTAGTGTCTGAATGCGCGTTCACATTATATCAGATCCGGTACTAAATATTTGGTGATGTACTGTATCGACGTCGACGCATTCAAGCAAAAGATCCAAACCTAACTTAATTCATTTATTTGACTTTGAGTGGACTATTTCATTAAAGAGAAGCAATAGTTTTAAATATGCACTTTCAGATTTAAACCTCAACTTGCATGGAAGCTCATTTTCAAAAACCCATAATAGGGACTCTTTAATAGTCATTAAAGGGGACATATTCTGCAAAAAATCACTTTCATAAACAATTTGTGTGAATATAAACAGCTTCTAATGGTAAAAATTTATTAATTTTATTTTTTATAAGCACATTACATAAAAACAGTATGCAGAAACACTTTGATTGACTTTCTCTCTGTAACACGGGGAGTGACATAGACAACTGAGTTCGGATCCACATGCAGGTTTATTTAGGCAGTCAGGCAAGCAATGGTCAACATGGGTGCAAACAGATGTATATAGGCAGTCCAGAATCGTTGTTATAATAACAGGCGAGAGGTCGGAAGGCAGGCGGCAGACAGGGACAAAAAGACAAACTAGGTTACGGTCAAAACACGGGAAAAACAAGACAAGGAAAACTCATTGTAAAGTCACTTTACGTAAACAAGACTCAGCCATGAGAGTGAGTGTGTGTGCTGCTTAAATAGTATGCATAATCAGTCTTTGACAATCTTCCGATGGTGCAAGTGTAATCAGTCAGAATGAGGAAGCATGTGTGTGTGAGTGGAGTGCATGTATGAAAATGTAGTCCATGAATGGCGGATTTGTAGTCCATAAGTTATTGTGAGTGAGATGCAGCAATCTATGAAGTTACGATCGCTGGTGATCGTGACACTCTCTTTGTATGTATCACCAGAGGGAGAAAGTCCCACCCATTAATGATGCTCTCTCCTTCATTAGCAAAGAACGTTTTGAGTTTTTGAATCTGCCACTATGCTGACACATAGGCATTTGAAGCTCTTTTGAAAAGACACAATCTGATTTGGATTCAAAGCGACAGTCTCCGAAAGGGCACCAATTGGATTAAAGCCTAAAAGGGGCCGTTTCAAAAAGTTATTAAAACATTACATGTGGAGTATTTCGAGCTGAAACTTAACAAACACATTCAAGGACCTAGCTGAGTTTAGGATTAGGGATGTAGAATAAGATCTTGCAGAATATGTACTTTATAGGTGCTTATAAACTGCCAATATCTTAACAATAAATAATAAGCCACTAATTAATAGTGAGAATTGGTACTTAAACAAAAGAGTTACAAAGAGACATGATAAGTTAAACACTAAAGTGGTGACAAAACAGCAGTCAAGAAAACATCTGAAAATGTAAGTGTTTACACAAGCTCTATGATCCCGCACAATAGTCATTACCCTTATTTGTATAGGACATTATACATCAAATTACTTTACAGCAAGCTGTTTTGAATTGTATTACACCCTAAAAATCATTACCTATGTCTCATTTCAGAGACTGCATCCCCTTAGGATGCAGACTTCAAAGGTGAGTCCTTCGAAGTCCATACAAGCTGAACCGAGTATTTCGAAATGAGACGATCTAGCCTACAGATGACAGATCTCATCATCTAACAACCATAACAGCTGCCGTTAATAAGCGAGCGGTAATAAAATTTGTAATGACTCTTTTTTAAAGTGATTTTAAAACTTATTTTAAGAGATCTGAAGGCAAAGCTAAATTTACAAAAGCTGGAAATATGTTTCCTTTGATCTTTACATGTACACATAAAAATGTAAACTGTTTATTAAATCACTTTTTTTAGTAGACATGTCAAACTCTTTTTGTTTTTTTAACGTGTTTAGATATCCAAGTAACATAACTCTAATTCATACATTTAATCCAGAGTTTTCTTTTAAAAGCGTCCTGCCGTTATCAGTATGCTATGAATCTTGGGACATTTAAGGCTGCAAAGGATCCACTGGTTGTGTCCTTCATTAACTTCAATTTTTTTTTTTTTTTAAATGAGACACAGCTATTGTATATAGAGTATACATATGATAAGAATTACAGTTCAATTCTTGCTATTAAGCAGTCCCATCAGCATTTCCTGTTTTTTCTCTGGTGTCTGACTTTGATGGACTAAACAGAGGAAGATGGCAGAGCCACACCACCTAAATAATTACCAACCATCACAAACCAATGGTTGTTGGTAGGTGTTTACCAAATGAAGAAACCTTTTCAGAAAATTGCAAACGTTTGAAACGTAACTTTATTTTGTCCTAATTTTGTTTGAAATTATGCCAATCATTATGACTTGATTCATATTGTGCTGTAAATCACTATTCACTGGTAGCTGCAAAGTTACTTATAGTCAACGGAATGTCTAAAGGAGACCATGAAAATAAAAAAGTTACCTTTTTTTGCCAGATAACTTCCTAATAATATAAATTCATTCATTCATTCATCCATCCGTCCGTCCGTTTGTTCATTCGTTCATTCGACTTAGTTCCTTTATTTATTATGGGTCATCACAACGGTCACCACAGCATATGTTTTGCGCAGCAGATGTACTTAAAGCCACAACCCAGTACTGGGAAACACACATACACTCTTGCATTCACACACAAACACTACAGTCAATTTAGCTTATTTAATTCACCTATACTGCATTTCTTTGGACTGTGGGGGAAACCGGAGCACCCGGTCGAAACCTATGCAAACACGAGGAGGACATGCAAACTCCATACAGAAACGTCAACTGACCCTGCCAGGGCTCAAACCAGAAACCTTCTTGCTGTGAGGCGACAGTGCTAACCACTGAGGCACCGTGCCATCCCTTCCTGATAATATTCACTCCAAAAAAATTAAATAGAAATACAGCATAATACAAAAAATCTATTAATTCTATCCTACAACCTTGCAATTTGAGCATGAATAAGTGGCAAATGGCAAATAATAAAGATGATAGGGTCACATTTGAACTTGGTTACTGATAAAATAGATGATCCAGCCTTTCTGAAGTAATGGTGCACTGCCATAGTTTGAAAATTTTACTGTTGTTATACTGACTACTAAAACCTTTTTAAATTACATCAATATACTGAGTACATTTACATGGACACCAATAATCCGATTTTAATGTGATTAAGACAATGCCCTGATTAAGAGTCTACCATGTAAACAGCAATTTTTGATGACCTTAATCCGACTAAACTCATACATAAATTTAAACAGAAATCGAATTAAGACATGTAGAGTATGCTAATTTTAGTCGCATTATTGATGTACAGTATAGACATGTAAGTACTTTAATCAAACTATTACCGTCGTATAGGATTTGTCACATTTTGCGACAGGATATTCTATACACACACGGCTGTTTGGCACTATTCTCTGCACCTACCATGTCAGTGAAGCACCACAGACAAGGCAAAATGATATCATGATGTCGGTATCAAATTCCATTAAAACAACACTCTTCCAGCAGTTCATACTCGCATCCAATATCTTTTTTATCACGGAGGGCATACAGGAAAGGTTCCTGAATGAAAGTGAACTGCCGAACTGAGGTTAAAGTCGACAGATTAAAAATGAAACAACTGAAATTACATGAAACTTTAGAGGAAACATGGATAGCGCGGTGAAGCAATGACCGTTAATCGAATTACTTGCTATAACATGTAAAACAGAATCATGAAAGGAGCATTCAAAAAGCAACTCATGTAAACACCTTAATCATATTATTTTCTTATTCAGATTAATGCAGATAATTCGAAGTCCATTTGATAGTAGTCAATGTTAAACACATTTTCTTTTGAGCTCAATAGCAAATTATACAGTTGTGTTAATGTATTTCGTTTCCTAAGTTTTGAACAATTATTCCTAAACTTTAATATTTGGCCTCCAAATGTTGAATATAACATCGCTCTACAATTTTAAGGTTCTATCTTAGAACGTACTGTACTCAGTTTGTCCAAATTAAGGACTTTTAATCAAGATTGCAGACTGACACTACTGGTGTCCCTCAAGGTTCCGTACTGGGCCCACTCCTGTTTATTATTTACTCACTCCCTCTTGGTCATGTTTTCAGAAACAACATACAAATTCACTGCTATGCTGATAATACTCGAATCTACTTGTCCACCACACCCTCTAGTTCTTTCCTCCTTCAGCTTTGACGAGATGTTTAACTGAAATAAAAATCTGCCTTTCAGCTAACTTTCTAAAATTAAATAGTGACAAAACTGAAGCCCTACTCATTGGGACTAAAAGTGTCTTGGATAAATCTGATAATTTTACAATAGATATTGATAATAGCACAATTCGTCCCTCTCTATAGGTTTGGGTGTCACCTCGGATAGCACACTCTCGTTTGAAAACAGTATCAATAATATTACGCGTACTGCATACTTCCATCTGCGTAATATTACTCGTCTCCGCTCTTCTCTCACAACCAATAATAGAGCAATTCTCATCCATGCATTAGTTACTTCACGTCTTGACTACTATTAAGTAGTGCACTTCTCACTGAGCTTCCTTCTAAACTTCTCCATAAACTCCAACTGGTTCAGAACGATGCAACTCGTGTCATTTCTAGGACTTTATCTCATGAGCATGCCACACCACTTCTCTATCAACTTCACTGTCTTCAGAAAAGTATCGCATTGACTTTAAAATATTACTTCTCACCTTCAAGGCTCTTTACAATCTTGCTCTTTAATATCTTACTGAACGTCTTCATATTTTTACCCCTTCTCGCACTCTTAAATCAGCCAACTCTTTGTCCCCGGTGACACCTCGCACTTGGTTAAGCACAATGGGTGATAGATCTTTTAGCTCTATGGCTCCTCGGCTATGGAACTCGCTTCACCTGGACCTAAGGAGCAGTGATAGTCTTCACACTTTTAAATCTTGTCTTAAGACCCATGTTTTTAAGCAGGCTTTCGTATGACTATCCCTTACCAAGTACGTCAGAAGTCAGAATTATTAGCCCTCCTGAATTATTACCCCGTTTATTTTTTCCCCAATTTCTGTTTAACGGAGAGGAGATATTTTTCAATACATTTCTAAACATAATAGTTTTAATAATTCATTTCTAATAACTTATTTATTTTATCTTTGCCATGATGACAGTAAATAATATTTTACAAGATATTTTTAAGACACTTCTATACAGCTTAAAGTGACATTTAATGGCTTAACTAGGTTAATTAGGTTAACTAGTCAGGTTAGGGTAATTAGGCAAGTTATTGTATAATGATGGTTTGTTCTGTAGACTATCGAATATAAATATAGCTTAAAGAGGCTAATAATTTGACCTTAAAATGGTTCATAAAAAATTTAAAACTGCTTTTATTCTAGCCAAAATAAAAAAAAATATTATCAGACATACTTTTAAAATTTCCTTGCTCTGTTAAGCATAATTTGGGAAATATTTAAAAAAGAAAAATAAATTCAAAGGGGGGCTAATAATTCTGAGTTCAACTGTACATTATGTGATTATTATTATCACCATATTAATTGTGATCCCATTGAGAAAAAAAAAATCTTATGATAATGTGATTAAAATAAATATACAAAAAGATAACACCTTGGGGAGAAAACTTCTCAGCAACCAAACTATCCCACACAAAGGCCTGACTTACCTCGACCCCTGAATTCCCCCTAGAGGCCAGCATCCTGTGTCTCCCTCTGGAACTTCAAACGGGACCAGGACTTGCACTGATTAACTGGCTTTCTCTGCCACCCACCTATTAATGCTCCAACCTTCATTAACACGGGGCTGATGAATGGTGGAGCGTTGAGAGGAGGTGTTAACACAGCACCTGCCTGCACTCATGTGGCCATTTATTAACCAACAATGACCTTCCACATCATAAAGCTGCTGGCCCTCTATTTGCTGTCTAATAAACAGAGGGTTACCCCTCCACTCCACCCCCAGCACTTTAACTCTTTATTGTGCTTTAAAGGATAGAAAATGTCTGTAAAATGTCTGAACACCTGGAATTCAGGAGGGGATGCGGATGGGACTGCAGGTGGTTTGGAGAGGTCATCTGAGCACACAGGCATACGACACTACACAAAATGAGAGAAAATATTTTCAGGGATAGATGGTTTATATTAGTCTCATTTCACACGGTAAACCCAGTAAATTACCGTAAAATTGCTATAGATTGAGTTTTCCAGTTAATAAAGAAACGTGTTGTTCACACAAACAATGGGATTCAGATTTTTTACAGATGTCACTTACACAAACTGAGGTAAACTCTGAAGTGAAGTTGGAATAAAAAAAGAAGCTACGGCTGCCTTTTTCTTTCCAATTACATAAATTTTTCTTCGGCTTAGTCTCTTATTTATCATGGGTTACCACAGCAGAATGAACCGCCAACTATTCCAGCATATGTTTTATGCAGCGGATGCCCTTCCAGCCGCAATCCAGTACTGGGAAACACCCATACACTCTCACATTCACACACATAAACTATGGCCAATTTAGTTCATCTAATTCACCTATAGCGCAACAGTTGAATAAAAAAGCAAAAATGGACCAGTCAATGTAATGGAAAACCATTTTCACCACACGATAAAAATAATAGCAAATGGCAATAATAATAAATAATATATAAATAATAACAGTAATAGGAAAAAGTCAAAACTGCCCGGAGGTATAAATTTGAAATTCATTGTTGAAGCATTAAACACCATAACCCAAACAAACCAGCTATAAGGCGGATAACAACATTTGGCTAAAGGACAAAGCTCTTATTGGCTTTGGGAGAAAAATCCCTTTCCATTAAGCACAGTGAATGACACTATCAAATGAAACAATATTTTTCTAATTAATTTCAAAATCTACATATATATATAT
This sequence comes from Danio aesculapii, assembly GCF_903798145.1. Lineage (NCBI taxonomy): Eukaryota > Metazoa > Chordata > Actinopteri > Cypriniformes > Danionidae > Danio > Danio aesculapii. Next base: position 17,782,225 of record NC_079450.1, on the reverse strand, counting down.
ATATATATATATATATATATATATATATATATATATATATATATATATATATATATATATATATATATATATATATATATATATAAATAAATCCAAACATTCTAATATTTTGTCGAGAAACTAATCACTTCAGTTACATGCCATATTAGTTTATTCGTGGCCTGAACCACATATTCTTTTGAGTGCTTTACTCACTTCAACTACGATTGGAGGAATTTTAAGTAAAGCATAATGGGCAGTGCAGTTTTTATGCACAAATTCCAGTATTAAAAGGATAGGTCACCCAAAAATCAAATTGCACTCACTATTTACTCACCCCTGAGTGGATCCAAACCTTTATAAGATCCTTTATCTGTGTTCTATTGAAGATACACTACCGGTCAAAAGTCTGGGGTCGGTACAATTTTTAAATGTTTTAAAATAAGCTTATTCTGCTGACCAAGGCTGAATTTATTTGATCAAAAATACAGTAAAAATGTTAAAATTGTGAAAAGTTATTGCAATATAAAATAACTGTTCAAAAGTTTTTTTATAATTTATTTAAATCAATAATTCCAGTGATTTTAAAGATGAATTTTCAGCTTCATTATTCCAGTCTTAAGAGTCACATGATCCTTCAGAAATCATTCTAATATCAATTATTTTTATTATTATTAATAATAATAATAATAAAGTAATAATGACTGGAGTAATAATTTAGTTTGAAATTACATACAATACGAAAGCAGTTATATAAAATTTTTATAAATATTTACCAATTTAACAATTTTTTTTTACATTTAATAAATGCCACCTTGATGAACAGAATAATACAAAATAAAATAAAAAACTGACCCCGGTGGTGTATCTTGAAGAAAGCTGCAAATCTGTAACCAGAAGCTATGTTTCCATCCAAAGACGCAAATTAAATTTATGCGCAAAACAAGAATATTGCATGAAAGATGTGCGAATAAAGCAGCGTTTCCATTCAATGAGTCAAAGAGAACAAAATCATCACTTCCTGATTATCTGGTGCCAAATATCAAAAATAAAAATGGAATTTGCTATGGTAGGAGAAGCTGCGTGAATCTTTTCTTCATTTAATAAATTACTCGCACCTCGGAAGACAGAATGCTAACATGCCATGAACGGATGGTGGTGAAGGAAAGCGTGAGACGCAGAGCACATACACTCTTGACAGTTCTGGAGGTAAATGATAATATAATAACACTAATACTGAATGTTCACAGTGTTTTAGAATGACTAAAACAACATTTTAGATGTTTTACAATGTGCTAAGCCGGCTGGTTTTGTCCATTCACTCACATTTTTATTATCACATGATCTCTTATAACAAAATCACATGACTTATTTTAATGCGCTTACTGGAATTTGTTCAATAAAAGTGTTTCCATCATAGTTTATGCGCAGTTTATTTATGGAATGAAAAGTTTATTCTACTTTTTCAAAACTTATGTGCATCTTGCCGTTTCTTTCAACCATTTTTTATGCGCATATCTAAAATGCACATAAAAATAGGTGGATGGAAAGCTAGCTTTTGACTTCCATAAAAGGAAAAACAAATACTGTTGATACAGGTTTCCAGCCTTCTTCTAAATATACTTTGTGTTCAACAAAGGAAACTCATAAAGGTTTTAAACAAGAAAATGATGAGTAAATGATGACAGAGTTTTCAGTTTTGGATGAACCGTCAATTTGTTTAGGGTCCACTCCTTAATTTTAATGAAAATGAATGTGAACATATGGGTGTCAACAAAAGCACAATCAAGAAGCTAAAACAGGTCTGTCTTATAAGGTTTCAAATTAATTGTAATTTTTTTAGAACTTAACTTTTGTGCTCTGTTTGTTATCGTTATAGTTATTGCTTTATAGAGACAAAAGATGATTTAACGTTTTCACTCTTTTTACAAGTCAAAATTATAGAAATAATGGAAAACATGGACATGACTATAATTGGATTTGAGCTCTCCCACATGTGCACCGCAACTTATCATGTCAGAGCATCATGTGTGAGAATTGCTAGGCCAAAGAAGTAATAACAGTCTTTGTCATTATGAAATAACTCTAATACTGGACCCTAAGGATTTCATCAAATGAAAATATGACAGACAGACCACATCTCGCATCGTACCATCGAGGAGGCCACTTCTGGGCTGCTTTCTTTCAGCTGTGGAGTTTGGCCTCGGAGCACCATTCCAGTCTCCCCTCTGTGGGCGAATGCAGCGAAACAGGAGAGAGTGAGAGAGATCATAATGGGCCCTAATGTGAGGACATATTTATTTCATTCATTAGGTGGAGTAATTGGGTCCTCTTTCAGTGTGGCCTAGGTTAAACAGCCGAGTGATGGATGGTGCTTTTGACAGAGGTTAGCCGGCTTCCGCTCTCGCTGCCATTCTTTTCTTTGAGAGATGGCTCCTGTCACGGCGTTCGCGGAGAGAGATCAAGTGGGAGAGCGGCGTTCTGGCCAAAAATCGTCAAAACTAATTTGGGGAAAAGTCAATGAACAGAGTAGAATAACACACCAGAGCCCACCGCAAAATTGAAGCCACCCACCCAAAATGGCCGTGCTATTAAGAGCGACAAAAATTGCAGTTCTTCACGAACTCTGGAATCGTTTTCCTCAGTATCAAAAAACAACCTGTTACGCAAACAATGCATATGCTCCAAAACCACAGTGTGTTGGGGAGGCATAAAAATACTTCCAATGACCACAGTGAAACATTTCAGTTGACTCAAAAAGATGGATAAACATCTGCATGATGAGACACTGGCTAATAAAATATTTAAATAAATTATGCCTGCTGAGCAGTGCTGTGAAAAGGAAACCAAATTCATCGTTCGAGGTTCAGCAATAATACAACAGGCAGTCAGTCGCAATCACAAACTTTCACATAAGTGGTAATTACAGTAAAATTGTATTTAACGTAAAGGTACATTTTAATAATGTCTGGCGAGTAATTGTAATGCAATTAGAGATGCTGGCTGAAACAAGTACAATGTTAAAATAGACTTATAATGAGGAACAAGCAGTGGTGGAAAGAGTTCTGAAAAATCATACTCAAGTAAAAATACCATTACTTGCCTAAAAATGTAGTGCAAGTAGAGTAATAGTATCTGTTGTAAATATTACTCAAAGTATGAGTAAAAAGTAGACCTTCAGAAGTACTCAAGAGTAGTGAGTATTACGCTGTAAAAAGCTGATGCGTTTACATGTAATTTGTACATGTGTGTGTAAATGTAACACTCTGTAGTGCATTGAGTTATTGCCCAGTAGGCACACACCAAAATTCTGTGTCTAGCCAGCATCTAAGGACAACATTATTTTGATGTCCAATAATGACATCAAATGACGTTGATATTTGGTCGTGAAAGTGACCAAAATTCAATGTTGAGCCAACATCCTAAACCAACGTCATATTAATATCAAATACTGACATTTATTCGTCAGGTACGGCAAACAAAATCCAACGTCTGATAGATGTCATAGTGGTAACGTTCACATAACGTCAAGCTGTAACATCATTAGATATTGCTATTTGGTTGTTTTTAGGTTGGCCGTTGGACATTAACGTTGGCCTGACATTGCGTTCTGACGGCAACCTGATTTTCCAAACAAAATGCAACGCCCCCATGATGTTAGGGTACAACATCAATCTGGCGTCATGTTGATGTCTTGTACCTGCCGGGTGTTTAAGGCCATTTCGATCATCATACAGTAAACATTCGTCATCTTCTCAGATTTTGGACATCTTCTTGGACACTTTTAATGCTTCCAAACAGTTTGCTGCAATTATAAAGCCCACATGTCTTGATGTAGTTCAATATGATCTGATTTACTTTCTATGTGTGATTTAATTGGACAGGAATCACAGGACTGATTTTTCTAATTCCCATTGACAAAAAATAAATAAAGTAGTGACTGCAGGTTGAAGAAAAGTAGAGGAGTAAAAGTACCGATACAGCACTTAAAATGTACTCAAGGAAAGTAAAACTACTTAGTAAATTATAATTTCTGAGAAAAACTACTCAATTACGGTAATTTGAGTATTTGTAATTAGTTACTTTACACCACTTGGAACAAGGCATATCTAGCGATAGAATTCCAAAGTGAATTGTAAGTGGGATCATTTGACTCAATTGTGTCATCATTTACTAACGCTCCATCTGTTCTCGTCTAGCCTTACAGCAAAATAAAATATTTTTATGATTTTACAACAGGTAATTAATCGTAATTATTAATGTGACCACCTCCTACTTCTGCGCAAAATGGCATGGGGAATGTTTTTGTGGCATTCCCTGAGTGTATTGTGAATGCATTATCTGTATTGGACACCAGGTCCACCCCTAGATGAAGATTGTTTTTCCTCACCACTATGGCATCTTCCAGCAGGACAATGCTGTGTGTCAGACAGCTCACAGTGTACGTACATGGTTCAAAAAGCACCAGGACGAGTATACTGTTCTCCTCTGGCTTCCAAACTCCCTAGATTAAACCCAACCAAGAAACTATGGGACCACCTCAATCGGGTTGTTCGCACCATGGATCTGTGCGACCTAGGGCAGCTGGCCACGGAATTGAAGTCGGCATGGCTTCACGACCCTGTGACTACCTTTCAGAAACTTACTGACTATCTTCCTGCCCTTCTCATAGCAGTCCGCACTGCAAAAAGTGCTTAATCTGGCTTTTGACAGGTGGTCACATTAATTTGACTGGACTGTTTAGTAGCCAGGACGTCGCGGTGGCAAAGAGGGTAGGACGATCTCCCCACAGCAAGAAGATCGCTGATTCGAGCCCCGGCTGGGTCAGTTGCCATTTTTGTGTGGAGTTTGCAAGTTCTCCCTGTGTTGTCGTGGTTTTCCTCCGGGTGCTCCGGTTTCCCCCACAAGTCCAAAGACATGTGGTATAGATCAATTAAATAAGCTAAATTGCCCGTAGTGTATTTGTGTGAATACAAGAGCGTATGGGTGTTTCCGAGTGTTGGGTTGTGGCTGGAAGGGCATCCGCTGCATAAAAACATATGCTGGATAAGTTGACAGTTCATTCCGCTGTGGCAACCCCTGATTAATAAATGGACTAAGCGAAAAGAAAATTAATGAATGAATGCTTAGTGGCCAATCTATGAGTAGCACATGTATTTCTCAAAGCATCTGATGGGGCAAATCAAAGAGATCTGATCTGATCACCATTCAGTCGAAGAAAACTTTGGCAATATCTCTAAGATGCTTCAAAAAACCTACATGCAAAGCTACAGTACTTGTGTAAAAATGCTGTAAAATGAGGATGCTTTCAAAAATAATGCAGAAATACATTTTATTTATCAATGAACTTCTATTAAATAAATCAAATCAGCATTTGGTATGACCACACTTCACATTTAAAACACTTGGTGAACTTGCCCATACTTTTTCAGGTATCCTTCCAGGTAGGTTAAGAGATGTTGTCAACGATCTTCTGGAATTAGTTTGCTTTGTTTCTGTTGGGGTGATGATCACAGTAGATCTTTGTGTGGAGCACTGGCTGTTGGCAGACTCTTTGTGCAGACAATAATCTCACTGTATAACTATAATTAATGACAAAAATAATGTTTGGAAATGTAAACTGATATTTCAAAATGACATACTACAGAAAAATATAGGAATAGCCGACTTTAAACCTTTTTTTGAGGGGTGAAAACAGTAGTGGTCTAAGACTTATGCACAGTATGTAACTATATTTTATTTTCTTATTATATTACAGCCTATTAAGGGATACTTCACAAATGGATTTGTCATAAATCACTGAATCAAATAAGACCATTAACTTCTTGCTAAAAAAAAAAAAAAAAATCAAAAAAAGATTTTTGATAATTTTTATATTTTTAAGCTTGACACTTTTATATCCAGTTTCATGGACTAAGACCGACTGAAAATGAAAAGTGATTATTTTCTAGGCCGATGCTAACAGTCTTATTCGATTCAATGATTTATGCTAAGCTAAGCTTAAAATGGTCCCAATAAATGGTAAACTGACTTATATGTACTTGTTAAATCAGACTATTTCCAAAAACAAAAACTGGAGTGTAAAGCAAGGCTCATATGTAGAACATATTATTATGCACTTTCCCATTATCATGTGTCCTCCACAGTTTATTACATGTGCTTATTTCAAACTATTGTCAATAAAAGTAATTCAGTGTAACATATTATTTATATAAAAAATATAAGCATACAAATTCATTTACAATTGAAGTCAGAACTATTAGCCCCCCAACCCCTTTTTTTAATCTTTTTTTCTTTTTTACTAATATTTCCCAAATAATGTTTTTAACAGAGCAAGGAAATTTTCACAGTATGTCTGATAATATTTTTTCTTCTGGACAAAGTCTTATTTGTTTTATTTCAGCTAAAATAAAAGCAGTTTTTAACTTTTTAAAACCATTTGAAGGCCAAAATTATTAGCCTCTTTGAGCTATATTTTCTCAATAATCTACAGAACAAACCATCGTTATACAATAACTTGCCAAATAACCCTAACCTTCCTAGTTAACCTAATTAACCTAGTTAAGCCTTTAAATGTCACTTTAAGCTGTATAGAAGGGTTTGAAAAATATGTAGTAAAATATTATTTTCTGTCATCATGGCAAAGAAAAAATAAATCAGTTATTAGAAATGAGTTATTAAAACTGTTATGTTTAGAAATGTGTTTAAAAAAATCTTCTCTCCGTTAAACAGAAATTGGGGAAAAAAATAAACAGGGGGGCTAATAATTCTGACTTCAACTGTACCATTAAGCTGTAAGTTCCACCTGACTGTACTCACTGCAGCTTTTTAATTCTGTAAACTGACAATCCACTATTGACCCTCTCCATCTCTGTGATCCTTTCTTTTGGCCGCGACTCACCTCTGGCAGGTGGATCAAACCATCATTCGAGCAGGGCTGGGACGGGTTCTTAAATTAAAGCTGGGGTGAAGCATGGTTTCACAGCTCCCTCGTCACAACGCCCTGCCAGCAAAATAAATGCCATTTTATGTCTTTCCATAAATCCTATCAAATGAGTACTTTTCCTTGTTTTTGCCTTCATTTAATTTGCCAGAGCTGCTTCCTGCCACAGAGCTGGTCAAATGTGTGTCTATAGAATGCAGTTATATGCTCTTAACATTGAAGATAACGTGGCAAAAATTATGAAAACTTGTAAATTATATATATATATATATATATATATATATATATATATATATATATATATATATATATATATATATATATATATCATTTTCAAACGAATATGAAACATTAGACAATAATTTTATTTTTGAGTGAACCATCCAATTAATTTTTTTATTTTTCTATTTATATTAATAAGTATGGCATGGCTCAGTCAGAAATAAAATTGATGTCATCATTTAAACGACTCGATTTTTAATTCTTTTTTTTTTTTATTTTGCAGAAAGTATGTTTTTGTTTTCGAAGAAGTTTTGTAACCAAAGTTTTCGTTTTGTTGAAGATGCAACAAATGTTCTATAAATACTAAATATTAATTTAGAAGCCTAATTATCTAAGTACTAATTGTCGTAGCCTAACTGTTCTCTTGTAATACATTCAGCTGAATCAAAGTATTTCTTTCTAAAGCAACTTTTTGTAAATGTCTGCGTGATGTTTTCTGCACTTAACACAATAACGACTTTTTTTCTTTTGGTGGCAGTTTCTAAAACATATTGAAAATGAGATTAATGGTTGAGATGTCCAATTAATTAAACACAACACTGAGCAAATAATACATTTTTAAAATATGCTCTTCTTAAAAATATATATATTTTTTTTATTTGAAATAACTGTTACTTATGATTAAGTAATGCATACTTAAAATATAGTTATGTAAAATATAGTAAACGATGTTAGTTAACGCAAATTTCTAATCAGCCAGTCACATGGTCAAGACGATCTGCTGTAGTTCAAAACTGAGCATCAGAATGAGGAAGAAAGTGATTTAAGTGACTTTGAACGTGACATGGTTATTGGTGCCAGACACGTTGGTCTGATTATTTCAGAAACTGCTGAACTACTGGGATTTTCACGCACAACCATCTCTAGAGCTTACAGAGAATGGTCAGAAAATGAGAAAATATCCAGTGAGCAGCAGTTCTGTGGGCGCAAATGCCTTGTTGATGCCAGAGGTCAGAGAAGAATGGCCAAACTGGTTCGAGCTGACAGAAAGGCAACAGTTACTCAAATAACCACTTGTTACAACTGAGGTAAGCAGAAGAGCATCTCTAAGCACACAGCACGTCCAACCTTTAGGCGGATGGGCTACAGCAGCAGAAGACCACACCGGGTGCCACTCCTCTCAGCTAACAACAGGAAACTGAGGCTACAATTTGCACAGGCTCACCAAAATTGGACAATAGAACATTAAAAAAACATTGCCTGATCTGATGAGTCTCGATTTCTGCTGCGACATTCGGATGGTAGGGTCAGAATTTAACATCAACAACATGAAATCATGGATCCATCCTGCCATCCTGGTTCAGGCTGGTGGTGGTGGTGTAATGGGGTGGGGGATATATTCTTGGCATACTTTAGGCACATTAGTATCAACTGAGAATGGTGACAAGGACACAGCCTACCTGAGTATTGTTGCTGACCCTGTCCATCCCTTTATGACCACAGTCTACCTATCTTCTGATGGGTACTTCCAGCAGGATAACGCGCCATGTCATAAAGCGTGAATCATCACAGACTGGATTGTTGAACATGACAATGAGTTGTATTCAAATGGCCTCCAAAGTCACCAGATCTTAACCCAATAGAGCTCCTTTGGGATGTGGTGGAACGGGAGATTCACATCATGGATGTTCAGCCGACAAATCTGCAGCAACTGCGTGATGCTAATGCTATGTCAATATGGACCAAAATCTTTGAGGAATACCTTGTTGAATCTATGCCACAAAGAATTATGGCAGTTCTGAAGCCAAAAGTAGGTCCAACCTGGTACTAGTAAGGTGTACCTAATAAAGTGGCCGGTGAGTGTACACACACACACACACACACACATATTATATATATATATATATATATATATATATATATATATATATATATACTAAACAAACATTTTTTAAAGCACTGGTCTATAAACGTGTGCAGTCTGCAGCAACCGTTTCATCCTTTACCTCCTTCCAAACCCATTTCACTATATTAGTCAGGACAGGCAATAGTGTTGATTACTCATTGGCCATTAGATTGCTTTCACTGCCATGGCTAAGCCCTCTGCATCATGAGATTGCTTGGCTGAGCACAGGATTAGAACGTACTTCAGCCAAATCCCCCCCTTTTTTCTGCACCGCTCGCTCTCTCCTTTCCTCTTCCCCTCCAGGGTTCATGTGGCTTACCTCAGGTCAACACACACACATACTAACAAGCGCACACACACTGCGTTTTAGACACTTTGACTAGCTGTACAATCACTATTACCTCATTTCCTGTGACCAGTCCTTTACCCCCCACATATGGCTGAAACATATTTAAAGATAGTTATTAGGGCTGTCAATCAATTTAAAATATATATATAATTTTAAAATATATGTCAATTAATGTTTATGCATTTTGGAGATGTTTTTATTCAAAGTGGCTGGATATTTTATGAGGTCATGCTTTTTGAGGGAATTTAAAGGAATATTTTACCCAAAAATGAAAATTCTGCTCTCATTTACTTACTTACACTTCCTAGAGTTGTTGAAGACAAAATAAGATATTTTAAAAAAATGCTGGTTGTTAATGGCGGAGGAGAAGACCTGCACGGTTTTAAAAATACTCCTCTGTTGTGTTAAAAAATTAAGTTTTAAGAGTTGTTCAGGGGAGAATATAGTTGTTTTAATATAGAATGGATGGATGGATCTATCTATTTATATAGAATATAGTTGTTCAGGGGAGAATATAGTTGTTTTAAACTCGAATCTGCAGTTTATTCACAAAGATAGCATGTCTTTGACGATGTGCCTCAGCTTATGTGGACTCTGACCCCCAGCCTGCCAGCGGGAGCTTTGTGATCACCTCTCCCACCGAGAGCAGCTTTACTTCGGCCAGTTCATCTTGGATGTATACCGCAGGATCTCATCTCTCCATTGTAGTTAAAACATGACATTTAAAACATCTTGTGTACATCTAAAGGACAGTTTTTGGTCTTTTAAATCTATTACTTGTTCGCAGGTGTATTATTTTGACAGCGTTATTTTGCTACCTTTTATAATTGAAGAGTCTAGATGCAAAAACCTCTAAATGCCATCTGATTTTTTCATCTAAAATGAGCATTTTTATCAGCCTCCTGTGTATGTTCAGTAATATCACTTTTATGGCAAAAAATAAGTCCCTTTTCTGGTCTTTAAAATGAAATATCTCAACATAAACAAAGGAGGCTGAGAATAATGTTAATTTTTTTTATGGAAATTTCAGAAGGCACCTAGAGGTTTTTGCATCTGAACTCTTCAATTGTGTTTAATTATGTTACTGTATTGTACACTGTTTGTCTTTGTTTACCAAATTGCTTGACGTTATCTTTAGGTCTTATTGTGTACGTCTTACCTTACTTATATAATGTCCATTGTAGTTTAATAAATCTGATAATCAAAGACATGAGTCTGTTTAATAACTCATTTCACTTCACATTTATAGGGATTTATGTTTAAATTTTTTTAAATCAAAAATGATATATATATATAATGTCAATATAACATTAATGATAAGGCCGTGCTTTATATAATTCAATCATTTAGTTGTTAATGTACGGTAAAACCGATGAATCCATGGTGAGGTAAGTGATAAAGTCGTTCCATTTGCATAAGTATATACAGTACACTAGGTATTGCATACAAACCCTGAGCATTCGTCAATAGTGCCGCCACATTTGTACAGAGCTCCCAGGGCAAATGTCATTCGGCCACACTAGTCAAGACTAAATCCAATGTAAAGATGTTGGACTTTAGCGCTATGTACGGGTTCAGTAACGAGCAAACAAAGAAAACAAAGCACAAAGGCAAAACATTTTATAAGTAAGATTTCGATTTTTATGTTTTTGTATGTTACAAACTATTGTGCTAAACAAGAATGATGATAATACAGTCACTTACTGCACTGACCATAAGGCAAAGTAGCACCAACTCACACTAAATACCAGGCTTATGCTAGTTTTGTTGAATAAAATCAGCAAACAATGTAAATAAAATATGATAACAAGATGCTGCTGTGCCAGAAACTTGTATTATTGTCAGCTAAGTGAACGAGTCATTCATAACGTAGATTCGTTCACAAACGAATTACTCCCTCTGTTAGAATGAGAAGTGAAAGCGGGAGAGGGGGTGTGTTTCAGGACATGGATTAGATCAAATTTAACAGGGAGGGAGGATAATACATTTCCATGCACACAATCACATGCTATTTATATACAGGTCATTATCCGATGTAGAAAAATGATGTAAAATTATAATTTTCGTACTTCAAAAAATATTTGCACACTGACCTCTGGAAAAACTGCCAATCATAGATATACTGTATGTATATATGTGTATATCTCTGGCTCTGGATGGCCAGTCCTCCACTGCACCTTGGTCCCACATTCATTTCAAAGGAGCGCTACCCTGTACAAAAATGGCAGCTCTATTGACGCATTCCTTCCATTAGGCAACATCTAACTTAAATATCTATAGTTCCATTTGAAGAAGTACGCAACTTATGTCCTCATGTCCTCGGGAGTTCATTCTTCATGATGTCTGAATTTGGCAAGTCTGAACTTCCAAGGGCGCAAGTGCGAACTTTGCAAACTTGGTATTGAGAAACAGCCACTGACTTCCTTTGTAATTTTTATCACTAGTATGAAAGTCTATGGGTGCCAGGAATCAGCATTCTTCAAAATATATTTTTTTGTGTTTAACAGAGGAAAGAAACTCATAAAGGTTTAAAACCACATGAAGAATAAAAAAATAATGAGGTAATTAAAATTTTTGGGTGAATTATGCGTCACATTTAAAACACAGTTTTTTTTTTTTTTTAAATTAGCCAAAATAAAGATTGGTATTTTTTTTTCCTGTTATTGTTTTAGTTGTAGACATTATGTTTCTGTAATTTATACATTTTATAGAATTAAATTAATAACAAAAAAGGCGAGCAAAGCAAGTAGTCAGAGAAGAAAAACCTTGTCGTGTTACCATCCCGAATTTAACAAAAGCCTTTCCCTGAAAAACAGCCGCCCTTACAAAAGCCTTTCAACATCTCAGTAGATTTAACAGGTGTAAAAACACTGAGCTGGCTGATCATGTGGTGAGCTGAGCACTGGGAAATTCAGAATAACCTACGACATGAAAGTTAGAGTTGGGGAGAGCGAGCGAGCGGAGCATAGCACTGCAGCTTAAAGCTCATTAACTTCTCTTGCTGGCACCTCGCTGAGTTTAAAAGGGCCGCTGCCTGGCGAAGACACGTCCACTGGCCGATAATCAGGTCAACAGCGGCATTCAGCAATCTTTTAAATTTGGTCACTGATGCTTGCAGGTTGTAAAAATACTTGCTTTTGAGTGTCATTGTGGCTTAATGTGATAAAGTAGCCATCTGTCATTGAGAACAATGGGGGAACTTGGAAGGACAAGGACGGCCAACAAAGAAGATGTAGTGGCTTTATTTAGACAAGTCAGCGTTAGTTATGAATGTGCTGCAAAATATGTCTCTTAAAAGACTCCACGCTCAAATAGGAGAGACACAAATCTTTCTCTAGGCAAACAAAGCAGCCCTTTTGATTAATGCTCAAAATAAAGCCATCTCCCGCTGATTCAAGAAACAGCACCGATACGGGAAACACTTACGGGAAGACCACCGCAAGTTTACACAACGAACATAAAGCGAACTCACTCCCAGCCAATTTCCAGCAAACAAAAACAAACACCTCCAGACAAAATCATTCGTCTTGTAATTGGATTTGTCAGGCTAGCAGAGTATGGAAAGCAAGAGACTATTAATTTACCACATGTGTCATAACGTACCCACACACACACACACACACACACACACACACAGAGAAATACTCGTTGGGTGCTGAATCTCTAGGCCACTGGCAGGTTCTCTTACATTAATCTGTCACAGTTAACTCCGTGCCAAAGGTCTGCCATAAACTGATCAAACATAGTAGGATGTGTATGTGCGTTTGTCCATGTGGATGTGAAGGAATTTTTACTGAGCTTCGCATCTGGGTACACACACGCGCTCCCCCTAATGCAAACACACATATAGATAGAAAGGTATTTCTCTGACTTATAAAACTGTCACTTCACACCTGCGTGCATGAGCTGTTGTTCTGGCTGTCGATCGGGAAACTTCCTCTTCCCATAAGTCTTCTCAGCTCGGCAGGAGACTGTGGATTTATGATGAGCGCCGTTGAATTTATTTTGCAAATTTGCTCATTAATGTGTATAAATAACAAAATAAGTCTAATAAAGTGTGCATATTTCAAATGACACAAGCTTGACAGTACAATGGTTCCGTGTTTAGTGCAGTCAGTCGATGAAAGCTTTGTGTATGTGTGTGTGTGTGTGTGTGTGTGCACGGGCACTAACATCCTAACTGTGTGCCACACACCTGATCTCCAGTTTCATGGGCTGAATACCAATGGCCATTTACCAACGGTGATACTGATATACATCATATCCATGACAAGGGGGCTGCTTTGAGTTTTAAGAACGCACACACACTCACATTATACATGCACTCTTATTCCCTCTCTATCCCTCTCAAACCTGGGGGCTTTTTCTTCCTGCAGTCATGCACTTATTAGAAGGGCAGGTACTTTGGGAACATGGCTGTGTGTGTTTATGTGCGTATCTGCCATGTTAATGCTTAATAACCAGAAATCTACAAATCAAAAAGTAACACAGGGAAAGCTAAACAATTTAAGATGACCTATCTGACAGAATCCAGCTCACAGGGTCATTTTTAAGATTTAAGAACATCTCTTATGGTGAACTGCTTCAAAATATTATTATAAAAAATTGCTTCTTACCTATAAAGCTTTAAATAATAAAAAAAGAAAAACCTTCTGTCATGCTGCAATCCAACCTGCTCTTTAAGATCTCTAAAACTAGGGTTTCTGGTAGTAACCACAATAGTCTAAAAAGTCTACTAAAGGAGGTCAAGCCTTCTCATTTATGGTTCCTAAACTCTGGAATAGCCTTCCTGAATCTCAGAGACAATATCTCAGCTCAAAACTAGATTAAAGGCCTATCTTTTGAGGAAAGTATACACACAATACATCACACAACGGTATTGCGCATGAGTGTGGTCCATGCAGATGAGTAGACTTGACAAACCACCTGAAGGACACACTCCTCCTGTCTTCATACACCAGGTATTTTGTTAGAAATACTTCTATGCTTTGTATGTTTGTTTGTATAAGTAATTTTTCATTTAAATCACTTCTACGCATCTACGCTAATTATTTTCTTTGACCTCTATTTCCACCGGGGTATTCCCATCCTAGGGCCTTTAGAGATTGTGCAGCACCATTTATGAGATCAAAGACCTGTGAAGAGACGATGCTAACCATTGAGGACTTCGAGGACAACACCTGCACTTAATACACTTCATTAAACATGTACACATAGACATCAGCTATATGCTATAAAACAGTTAGTTAATTATATTTATATATAATCACTTATACTTGATTGTAACTTTAACTTAGTTTGATTTTAATGCAATGATGTGCACCTTTTGTAAAGCTGCTCTGAAATAATTATTAGTGTAAAAAGCGCTATACAGATAAACTTGAATTGAACTGAATTGAATATAATTAGGTACTTGTAAAAGCTCAAATGAGTCAACAATGAGCCTCATTGGTTCTCAAACTTCGATCGAGAATGCTTGAGTTTCCATTTTTTGCAGATATGAATAATGTAAACATTGTTTGCTGATTAAAATTGATATGCAAATAGCATCCTATATTCAATCTGTTCATCATATAAAGCAATTCGGTCTCTTTAGAAGAATTCGATTAAACCACTTGATTCATATAGATTTATTTGTATTTGTAATTTTTCGAAGCATCTGAAATTTTGATGAAAAGACTTTCAATTGAGGCACAAACATGAAATAAAAATGAAATGACAATGTCCTGAGTATGAATCCACAACATTTCCCAGTCTTGTTCTCCTGGTCAAAGAGTAAGGCTGAGACACACAAGATGATTTTCAATACTTAACCCTTTTTAAAACTGATTATTAGCATTCTAACATTCAAAACAAACACTTTAAATGAATTAACCTGACAGTAAGATTACACACAAGCTGTCATTGCAGTAGCAGTAATTTCAGAGTGAGCATTATAGAGAGCTGGATTTTTATAACAGAAAATGCTACCCTTTTGGGGATGGGTGCAAATCTGCCCCCAAATCAGGATTAAATCTTCCTGTCTGTGGCAAGCCTACAGTATCTTTCACTGTTCTAATAAAATACAAAGAACACAATGTCTCTTAAAATCCAACAACATTAAAAAAACAAAAAACAAACAAGTGATAACCTTAACTTAGGTTAAGATGGAGAGTGCAGGGTGTTAAGTGATCTATTCTGAGAAGAAAGAAAGAAAGAAAGAAAGAAAGAAAGAAAGAAAGAAAGAAAGAAAGAAAGAAAGAAAGAAAGATTATAGCAGACAACGGTTCCCCCACATGAACGCACACCTAGCGAGTTCATTCCTGGCATTCCAGCTCAAGGCAGGCACAAGTCTCACCACCGGGTCATTTGACATGATTGACATTATTTGCTACCATTAGCCACCACTATGTGGTTGCCCTTTGACCTCTGGCGAGCGTGTTGTTTGACACAACTTTAAACAGTATGGTTTAATCTCCATGGGAAAAAAAGCCCCCGAATCCAGACACAGCCTCTCAGATCAATCAACAATCAGAGATGAGATAATAAAGCTCTAATCTCCAAGGTCAATGATTCATGTTCCTCTCTCTCTCCTTTTGCTTACAGAGTATCATAACACACTAACACAATTAATTCCTACCAATGATGATTATGTATTTCAGGAAAGTTTGTGTTGCGTGGTCTCAGTCTCTTGACCGAGTTTGACATTCCAGGCAAAACTTTCACAAAAAAACAGCACTTACAAACTGATGCAAGAATAAATCAAAAAGTGAAATGAAGATGAATGTTTTGCAGCCCCAAGCACAGACGGCTGACTAAATTGGAGACGTTTTCAACAGAAATTTCAGCTCTAAGTTTAGAAATATTGAGAGGCTTGACAAAATGTGCTGATTTAATGGACAGGCTGCTTATACTGGGATGAAATGTAAACATGACAAGACGACTTGTTCAATTTATAATCTTTCACTAAAAATATAGACACAGCTGGTCCATAGAAATTAGACAATACCACTGTTAAATAGATGAACCCTCTAAAAAAAGAATATGTCAAACAAAAAGACAAATATAAGGCACATTGTGTTTAAGTCGGAATCAAACCCAAGAAGTCACAAATTATTTAAAGTTTTATTTAAAATTATGTCATTTAATTAATTGCAATACACATGTTTGGTGCACACTCGTTGAAAAGTGTACAAGACCATGTTGAACAGTAAACGCACACCAATCTGTCCTTAATGTAAATTTGAAGCAAATCTAGCCAACAAACATTTCAAGCTCATTTCAATTCACCCTACTTTCAACCTTACTTGGACCTTTTATTTTGCGCCTGTTGGTCATTAGACATTCTCTATATAGCCTCTACATGCATCTATTTTCTGAAAACCTTTTCTGCACACCTTGCATGCCAAGAAGGCAAAAATGACTTTTCACAGCACCTCAGAGGACCACAAGGTAAGATACAATTGCACACGGTGTTTATGATAACATGATATTTTCTTTCAGAATTTCTCCCCAAACCTCTCGAAAGGCTTCAGAAAGCCAAGCTCTCCTGGCTGGGACACAGGGCAGCGGAGGCCTGGTACAGGCACCTGAAGTAAATTAAACTCAGAGGAGCCTGAACTGTGACCCCCCCACACTGAGCAGCAGGTGTGAAACACAGGTTAACAACAGCATGAGTACCCCCCAGTGTCTTGCCCTGAAGAATTGAAGGGAGAAGAAGTTAGAGGCCTGAGGGGCCAGAAAATTTGGCGTTAGTGGGCCTCGGACCTGGCGATTGGGTGACAATGGCTCCGTGGCACGCACCACAGGCCCAGCACTGGGATCTGATTGGAAGTGACTTCTTACAATAAGCAAGCGCTTGGGCTCAGGCACAACCATACATCTTTAAAATAAATACCTTTAATAGAAAGGCTTCCTCTCCCACATGCAATCAATTTGCTCTTGTCCGTCAGTGTAGCCTCGGCCTCCCTTTAACCTGCTAACCTCTCCAAACCCCCGAGTACAAACCTTGAGAACGGCCCCCAAAAAGAAAGTGACTTGCCATAAGTCTCATCTGTAGAAAGTTCGCAATTCTCCAGCGCTTTCTCCATGTTGTTTTGTGCAACTGGCTTCCATTGTTCTTCTTAGATCTGGGAGAGTCCGGGAAAGCAATTGAAAGAACAAGGGATAAATGTAGAACGGTGCTGTCAGAGCAGAACTGATATCAATTATTTATGTCATGCATAACATGTTCTTTCCTTGAGGTAGCGCAGCATACATTTGGACAGTTTAAGCACTGTAATTTAGGGCTGTTCTCTGGGCGCTGGGCTCGTACAGTAGCCTGATAATTGTTTAAATCTGTTTTTCCCCCAGAGAGCCCTACGTGGAGTGGGAAGAGGTTATTAAAAGACCTTTTCCATCCTGCAGGGAACGTTCCCCCCAGTCTGGAAGTGTTAATAAGTACTCTTAACATGATGGAACAGACTTTCCCCACCAATGTAAAAATCTTTTGCGTTAGAAAACCCCCTGTGGAAATTAAACTGTGAATGCTGTGCATGTGCAAGACACAACAACGGCGATCGAGAAGGCAGGTGCAGTTCTTTTTTGGAGATGTTCCACGAAAGCAAAGAGGCCACGAATAGGCGTCCAAACGTGGCTGATCTCCTTCGCTCTCAGCCAGATGTCTCAGCGGGGCCTTGCATATGGAAGCACTCCCCAAAGCAAACACAAGAAGCCCCAGTACTAGCAGGAACCATCCACTGAGCAATAACAAAAAGACCTCACCCCAAAAATGGCCCCCGGTCCATTTCTTGCTGGTTCGCTTAAACACATGCAAGCTCATACACACAAAACACACACACACACACACACACACACACACAAATGTGCAGGTTCATAATGAAAAAGTGCCCTCCGCTCCACCCTGGAGTACACACATCAACACACCTGCCACGGCGGTACACGTTCATTCGCTCGCTCACACACACATGCAGATACGAATACATCACAATATCCCAGATGAAAAATTGATCCCGGCCGGATAAACCAATCTTGTAGCCAGCTATCCTTTGATCAACATGCATTACTTCTAACTGAGGTCTGAGGGCCCCCTTTTGCAACAGCTTTTTTGATTTGAACTAAGACCTGAGGAATGGGCTTGTTCCCTCCTAAGGGAGGTAACTGAGAAGGCTACTATCTGTGCTAACATGCCCCTATATTACACCACTGATTTATCGGTTCTGAACACAGCCGCTAAAGCGCTTTAATAAGCAGACAAGCTTATGAAGATGGACTTGTGATCAAGAGCAGACTCTCACCCGCCCAGGGTCGTGCAGATGACCTAATGGGGCTGCTGGGCTCCATATGCACTTGGGTCTTGGAGGTATGTGTTTTACTCGCTTTGTAACAAAGGAGAGAATCCGCAGATTACTTCAGAGTGCGGATGTATGTGAAAGTGAATGACGAATGCTCAATGTCAAGATTTAATTGTTTTTGTAAACATGCGGTTGGAATGGCGTTTACTAATTGAGAGGGATTTTGCATATAAAAGAAGAGATTAATTGAAGTAGATCCCTAATGATAAGGAAATTAATATACTGTACATTCTAAGACAGAACAGATCCAGCTGTTGGAGAGTGGTGAGCTGGTTAACCCTCACAGATGCTCAAGCAACATTTTTTTCTACTAAAAGGTCTCCAGGTTTTTCTATCCAAACAGAATCACACCATCACAGTGTTCTCTCTCTGGAGCAAGAAAATAGTAGGAGTCTTTCCGATTAGGCTAGATTCCCTCAGACATCCCCTGAGTAAGAGAGGACTCCTCTGCTGGCTCATCAACTGCAAGTTAGAGTGAGGGAAAGCTCTCCTGTAGACAAGAACATCAACTAGACTAGTTTGATCCCAGAGCAATTTACAGTTGCAAAGTATTGTCTGGTTTATGAAACCCTTTTAAAAATAAAAAATAAAGCTTCCAAAGTTGGGTTTTTGTAGAGATGTCATGATATAACATTTTGGGGAAGAACATTTCAGCAGAAAGAACCTTTTTTCTTTAAAAATAATTTTTTCTTCAACATAGGCTCATTCTGAAACAAAGCCCTATCTACATTTGTGCAGATCGCGAATTATGCAGCCTGAAGTACGTATAGCTGCATTTCCTCTTTAAAATGAATGCCATGAGGCGGTATGACACAGTTGCTTGTCACACTAGCAGCTGGATGCTTACTTTAGTGTGGACGGCTTTTCTGCTGTTATCAGTTTGTCCAGTGGCTCGCAGCATAGGTCAGTGGACTTGAGAGGCAAAGAGGAGTTGACCACAATTACGGGGTTCGAGTCTGGTGAAGAATGATTCCAGAAAGCAGGTAGGGCAAAAGCAAAAGCCAAAAAATGAAATAAGTAAATAACAGGGTGAGAATGTAGTAAAATCTAAAAACGTGGTAAAAATCAGGCAAGGGCTTTTCTTTTTCTGGACTGCTTCTTAAAACTGTCAGTTAAGTTTAGGGAGGTGGGTGGGTGAGTGAGTCAATCGGTGCTTTTGAAAACACTATTGGTTGGGTTTAGGGAAGGAGGAGGGTGGGTCAGTCGATCGGTCAGTCAGTTAATCGGTCACTCAGTCAGTCATTCAACCAGCTCGTCAGTCAGTCGACAGCAGCCTCTGGTGGATATATGCAATAACAGAAGGCGTGGATGGCACTCGCGAGAGAAATTTGAGATCTCAAAAAGAGTACACAGCGACCTCTGATGGATTCACAAAAACTGCAAAAAAAAAAAAAAGTACCTCCTGGCAGAGATCTGCGCAGGAGTGAAATTTTAATTTTGCTGCCGCCAGGTTTTATACCGCACCCGACGTTTATTCAGCCTTGTTCACCCGCTGTCCACCTCGTCCCGGTTTCTACCCGACCCGACCGTTCCCGCTAAATTTAGATCTGGTTTTCAAAATCTCACGTTAAAATAGGGCACTACCAAAAGAGAGAGAAATAACAGATAAAAGTGTATGTTGTACAAAGATAGCAGGATAAATGTCAGTTTTGTTTGCCCCTTTGTGATTAGACATGAGTGTCGCCTTAAACAGTGACGTGCGGTGAGGTTTGTGGCTGGTGAGGCACTGACTTTTTTAAAGTCAGATTTACAAACATATCCACTCAATATATTTGCCAACTACCGATTGTGTTTCACATCTCATATCAGCATCATTTCGATACACGTAGCAGGTACATATTGGGCCACAGAAGAATGTATAGCTATTAAATATGCCTCCCAAAAAACACCCAGCTAGATGTTACAGAGTCCAGTCTGCCTATTATAAGCGACACACAAGATAACCACGCTCTCTCTCTCACACACACACACACACACACACACACACACACACACACACACACACACACACACAGAGAGAGAGAGAGAAAGAGAGAGAGAGAGAGAGAGAGAGAGAGAAAGAGAGGGAGAGAGCACCACGTTAAAGTTGTAACTAGGTTATTAGGTTAACTAGGCAAGTTAGGTTAATTAGGTAAGCTATTGGACAAAAGAATCTAAAAATATATAAATATTTCTTGAGGGGGGTAATTAAATTGACCTTAAAATTGTTTTAAAAATTTCAAAACTGCTTTTATTCCAGGCCAAGTTATAAAATAAACTTAAGAAATAAAACTTAGAAATAAAACTTTCCTAGAAGATAAAATATTATAGGAAATACTATGAAATTTTACTTGGTTTGTGAAACATCATCAAATATTTGAAAAAGAGTTATAATTTCACAAGAGGACTAATAATTTCGACTTCAACTGTAGTACTTTAGCCACCCTAAAGACCCATTTACTGGTTCTTTGTAGGTTCAACATAGCACTTAAATTGGTTGAAGTGGTTCTATTTAGTACTGTGTGTTTATTTTTATGTAGTTCGACAAGGGAGAGCCAGATGACTTTAAAATCACTCCAAATGAATGTCCTAAATGAATCACAGGATGACCAGACAGACATTGTGTGTATGCCTGGGAGAAACGAAACTTTGGTTTTGAAGTCTCATTACATAAAGAGTGTAGCGTGTAAGAGACGTAGACTTCAAGCATGTTATTTAGCTTTGCTCCACACCGTACCCTCAAATTCACACCAGCCCACAATCAGGCGGGAACAAAGATGAAAGGAAAGAGACAGCGACAGCTCTGAAAGAATAGATAAAGAGAAGAGCAGAAAAAAACACAGCCCTTGCAAAATTGGGAAAGCATAATTAAAGGGAGACTCCTCTCATGCCGAGCCATTACTGTATTACTGTGATATCCAAGAAATGTGACACTCTATAATCTAGGCCTGCTAAAACACAGCAAAGTACAAGAGCATTGGGAAAGGGCATCTGAAAAAAAGAAATTGAAAACTCATATCCATTAGCATCTATTGTCAGATATGTGAACAATAAAACAATAAAAGGTTTGTTTGTGAATCCCGGGTTGTTTGGACAGCAGATAAAGGTGAAGCTCTGATTGTGGAGGATTCTGTCAACTTCCGACTCATCAAACACATCAGCGGCTGCTAAAGAGGTGAGTCACATTACCTCAGGTGGTATAAAAGCTAATTACATGCTGTAACAGAAGAACATCTAAAATTACACCTCTAAACACCAATTACCACATAAGGAACCACCAATTACCCATAGCATCATACGCAAACGGACTTTGCAATGTTATGGGAGCACATTTACATCAGACTGAAGAGGGAGGAGTGATGAGTGAGAAGTGGGAATTTCGAGGAAGCGTTCATTATACTGGGGACAAAGGGGCAGCAGTAAAAAAAAAAAAATAGTAACACTTTATTTTGATGGTCCATTTGAGTATTAGTAGACTGTCTGCTTAACATCTGTTGATACTGCTCCTTCAACAGACATTTAACTGATTATGAAACTTTATAAACACATGTTAACATACAATAACCCTAATCCTAACCCCAACCCTAACCCCAAACTAACAGTCTACTTATAATCTAATGAGAATTAGTTGGCATGTAGATGCAATGTAACTTAAATTCAACAAAAGAACCATCAAAATAAACATCCATTCCAAAATACCGGTAAATTCTGACATCATTAGCCAGAAATGACCTCTAAATGGCTGCGCTTGTATTTGTAAACACAGAAGGGGTCTAGCTTTTGTTGATGATTTCACTGTTATTTAAAGCTTTAGCATTCATGCAGCTGTTTTTGTCCCAAGGACATCCAAATGCAGAAGCGCAAACCGCAGCTTAATGTTTACACATTTGACTGCATTACAAATTCTGTGGATGGATAGTTTAGTGAACAACTTTGATTAAAAAAAAAAAAAAAAATATATATATATATATATATATATATATATATATATATATATATATATATATATATATATATATATATATATATGGAGGAACACTTTTGATGTCAAATGTACATAATATGTGTGTATGTGCTGGCACTCACTGGCTGCTTCACGTGCACATGCGTCAAGCAGCTGTAGCAGAGCTTGAAGGTAAACAAACCGTGGTTTATCATAAGCATTTTATCGATCATTTTTTACACAGTTGGCATTAAGAAGGAACATAAAAACCTTATCTGACTAACATCTAGCAGCTAAATGTGTCAGGAAAAATATTCAAATGCTTTTATTTTCATAATCAGCACAGATGTGAGTGCATCTGAGTGTTCTGATTGACTGGAGTAGACATCTCACATCAGAGCATTGTAAGCATGAATGCAATCTTTCCAGCAATTTTCCTTCTGCATTTACACAGAGCAGCGTTCCGACAAATTACTGGTAATTTCCGGAAAATTGCCCGAACAAATTTACTGTTATTTTTTAAAAAGTTTAAAAAGCAATTCTCCGGAAAGGTCTGTGTGTGTGAAAGGGGCTATAGGGGCTCAGTTGTCGTGAACTATGCCACATTACACAAGAAGAAACAATTGAATATTGTGTCGTTTTTGACTTCCCATGACACCCTACGTCAAGGAAATCGTGCCAAAATCGTGTGATCTGACCAGGGTTTAAGACAAGCAAATCAATCTGGGGTTGTTTTACGCTAATTATTTTCTTTATTCTCCATTTCCACCTGGGGATACTCTTCCCGAGGCCCTCAGACTATGCAGAGTCACTGATTCGATCCAAGACCAACGACGAGATGATCCCAAGGTTTTTTATATCCTGGACCTGGCCGAATCCTGAGCAGCTACTGTGATGGTCATGGAGGAGTGGAGAACATGAGACTGATTCCTGTGACGCTCCAGAGACAGACGAGTCTTCGCTGAGGCCAGCTTCCAGCCTCCGCCACTGAGACTACAGCTCTGCACAAAAGTTTGGCCAGCGGAGAAATTAAAATGGTCGTGCCCAACTGAGCCTGGTTTCTCTCAAGGTTTTTTTTCTTCACTTCCGCCTTTAGTGAAGTTTTTTTTCCCTCTCCGCTGTCGCCACTGGCTTGCATGTTTCGGGATCTATAGAGCTGCGCATCGTTGGATTTGCTCTTCAGTATTTGGACTCTCAGTAGTGATTATTAAACCACACTGAACTGAACTAAACTGCACTGAACTCAACACTATAAACTGAACTACACTGTTCCTATTTACTGTGACCTTTTATGTGAAGCTGCTTTGACACAATCTACATTGTATAAGCGCTATACAAATAAAGGTGAATTGAATTGAATTGAATTGAATTGTTTTTAGCAAGGAATCAAGGAATTTTTGACCTCTAAAGTCAAAAAACCTTCTTCACACAGTCATCCAACAGAAGACCAATAAACAAAGCTAAAATCATTGTAATGCATATCAGGCTGTAAATTTAAATGCTCATCCAAAACATTTCGACCGCAATTTCTGTCCAAGTACTTTTAAGGTTTTAGGTTTTAAAGGTTTTAAACCATTGTACAATTCATGTGATCTGTGGATCAATTAACGCATTCCCCAGTAGTTACATCCGTTCTCCATGACACAGATTTATGTCAGAGAAAGGGCTGTGCTTTAAACTCGCACAGTTCTGCTCCCTTCACAGGTCTGCCCCCAATACCACTCACTTTTCCTAGTGATCTTTAGAAACATATACAAACATGACACTGAGCCTGAGATATACTCCAGGGCTGCATTCAGGCAAAGGAAATCAGCACCGGTCACAGGATGTGACCAAAGCTTTTTGCTCCCTCTTTCTTTTTTCACAGATCAATCAAATTTCCGACTATCTGAGCAGGGTGAGCGGAAGGGTCCTGATGAGGGCTGTAGGGACGGCCGAAAAGACAGAGGCCCACCACACACACAAATTGAAAAGCACAGACCTGCAGCCGTACTTCTATGTCTACACAGGGGGAGGATGCCGGCTGTAAACGATGCTGGCGGGCTGGTAAAGAATGATCCTGCAACAGGATTCCTGGTCTGTGGTGCTCCGTTTACACTTTCAACTCCTCCTAGCTTATCTGGCAGATTCGTCGGGATAAGAGAATTATGAAACCGCTCCTGGCATCTAAAGCTTCCTGGGGGGTCAATGGCGTGATGAGAGACAGCTATGAGGGGGCGGCTACTCAAGCCTACAGGCCCCCATGCTCTCTCTCCCTCTAGGCTCTCTCGCCAGAGCCCCGGACCCTCGTGGGCCTTATCAAACTGAAATCATCACCTTGGATGCTGGGCGGCAAGCAGGCCGGGTGGGAGAAAGGCTGTGGAGGGGCTGGTGAGCTGATAGCCTCGCTGCCGTGAGCTTCTTCCGGAACATTCCAGTTTTTTTGTGACCAAGTTACATGACAAAGAGCAACGAACAAAATGAAAATTGGCCTACCTCGTCATTTATTCTCTCTCATTTGGTTTTAAACCTTTATTTTTTTTCCTGAGTTTCTATTCAGCACAAAATAAGATGTTTAGAAGAATGCTGGTAGCTGTAACCCATTTGCAATCTATGAAACTTGATAACTAAATGTATTTCTTTTTGGGTGTACTGTCCTTTTAAATGAATGAATGAATGAATGAATGAATGAATGAATGAATGAATGAATGAAGTTTAATAGAACAGGAGATTCAAGAAAAGTGGTATTTGAGCCACAACTGAAGTTACGCAAGAATGGGTTATTAATCAAACAGTCATGGTTGCATAATTACTGTATTTGTCAGTGTAACATATGATTATTATTCCCATTTCAATTCCATTTCCAGCTATTTTCATTTGTTTGCAGGGGAACACAGGGGAAGCAGAAAAAAAAACTTAAGGTTTTGATGCCATTTTGCTCAAAAAATGTAGTCACTTAGCATTTTTAAGCATCATATATCAAACCCTGTGCATGAATGTGGTTTCAAATAATCATGATGGCTTGGTATACCTATTTTTGACATATTAGGTTAAACTAGTTTCAAACTGTATCCAGCTGGTATTAACATGCATTTTTAGTAATCTAATTGCAAGTGTTGAGTTGAAAAACCTTACCATTCCCACCTGGTATTAAAATAAAGCATCTTTTGTAAACACTTGTTTGTACAAAAGCTTAATTACTGTGGTGGGTGCTTCCTGTAAACTTAAATATGGATTTATTATCATTCATTTAATTGAGGGGTCTAATTGAAATATGACACAAATATAGAAATTTAACATTTTAATTATTATTGATAGAAACATGCATTTTCAGTGATTCAGTAACAAGTGGTCAGCTGAAATACATCATTATTCCCACCTGGTATTAACATGCATTCAAAAGCATCTCTTGTTTGGTTGTTGCCTATATGAGCTCAGTTCAACTGAGAACACAATTTAGCTAAGACCCAGTGTTTGTGTTTGCACTCGTACCAGTAGTAGAAAGTTTTGTGAAAACGAACATCATGCTGAGGTGCGAACATGCTGAAAAGCCTTTATGTTCAGATAATAGTTATAGGAACTATAAAAAGAATTCCTCCAGTTAAAAATACCTAATGGTGGCACTGGACATTGTGTGCTTGGTGCCACAAGCTCTAGAGCAGGGGTGCCCAAACCTTTTCTTTTGAAGGGCCAAATCCAAACTTGATTGAAGGCTGTTGGTTGAAGGTAAATATACCAAACTGTATTACATTAAAGTTACCATGTGTAATCTCTACATTTATTTCCTAATATTTAAAAATAAATAGAAAACATTACTTTAAATAGTGTTGACTAATGCAGTATCATTTCATTTTATCGTGAAACATCAACAATCCCATTCATAACACAAGGGAGTTCAATGTTGATTACACTGGTAAAGCTGGACCTTGATTTGCTTGAGTATTTTAAATCTGATTAGTTACCAACATTTGATCGAAACATTTAATTTCA
>NC_079450.1:17698103-17750603 GCF_903798145.1 Danio aesculapii | reverse complement strand
GGGCTTGCGATCAATATACTTCACCCGCAGCTGTTTTTCAGTCATTTATAACCCTCATGTCCATGTCAGAGCTACAATTCACAGATGTTTTCGTCCGTCTTCTAGAGATTTAGTCATTGGTGGTGACAACGTTATACCGGGTTGGTGTCTGCTTTTATATTTGGTGTCGGATTAATATTTGCTGGTAGGCAAAATCTATTTGTTCACTTCTGCTATTTATACTTTGATTTGCATTTCAATTTATTTGTTTTCCCACGTAACTGCAAAATAGAATAGAAACGGTTTAAAAAGCACACAAACATAGTGACCGTTATAGGT
This sequence comes from Danio aesculapii, assembly GCF_903798145.1. Classification (NCBI taxonomy): domain Eukaryota; kingdom Metazoa; phylum Chordata; class Actinopteri; order Cypriniformes; family Danionidae; genus Danio; species Danio aesculapii. Next base: position 17,750,285 of record NC_079450.1, on the reverse strand, counting down.
ACTGTACATTGTTATGGGTCAATGATGCTAATATTCGGCACAAATCAATTAATTCCCCCTTTCTGGCTACTCTTTCTATGAATGAATAATGTAGAAGCACAGGTTCCTCGTCGGTCAGTAATACTTTATTTCATTGCACAACATCTAATCTAGCAGTCTTTTTGGCTAAAAAAAAAAGGGAAATTATTAGATTATTTTTAATTTTCACCACTCCTGCTTTGCATGAACTGAGCTGTTGAATGGTCAGCGTATGAGGCGGCTAGGCGAACCAAGTTTCAATATTGCTGAAATTATTTTCTAACATGTACTTTAGAATTGTAATATCAGTCACAAGCACTTAATGCATACATACTGAATCAATCAGAACCACCATATTAACCCAAGTATAGGTAAAAATCGAACTGGGGGCTCTCGAGAAATACCTGATCTCATATCCCTCCTAATGCTCACTAACCAGGCGGGAATCTTGGGCTCATCTCAGGGTTCTCGCAGGACAGCATGCCAAACCTGCTATTACAGTCGAGCATTATCTAAGTGTGAACGCTAACGAAAACAATAGGTGTTTGGCCCTTAATACTAATAAAAATATAATAATAATAATAATAATAATAATAATAATAATAATAATAATAATAATAATAATAATAATAATAATAGGTTTTACAGTTTTAGTTCATGTTAATTTATTTAACAACTGATTGTGCCTCAGAGTTTGAAAGTCACACTTTCATCATAAATTCATAACTGCAAAGAAATAAAGCCATATTATGAGATATCAGGTGACAATTGTTAGACAATCTCTAATTACAAATTATCCTCAAGAAAATCTTACTCATTGCAATCCTCCTCAACACAGGAATAATGTGAAAATACAACGCTCTATTTTCCACCGAGCTACTTTACGACTGCACATCCCGGTTTCCTCCTTTTGACCACAGACATTGTTCTCTCTCTGCATTTTTGCTGCTGCAGCCAAAACTGTTGCTTATCAATACACTGTCACCTCCATCATCCATCAGTCAGCACAAAGCTCTCGCCTTCACGCAACGACAGTCGTTTCCTCAGGCCTGCAGTCTGTTGCTAAGGCCTGGCTGAGGTTCCTTCTTTTCCTGCTTCTTGCTTTGAGGCCAATAAAAACCTTCCAGTTACATGAAACCCACTTCAAGGTGTCGAACTTTGCAGTTTGGATATATCTTCAACGAAAAAGTTTAAACAACGAATTACTTTCTGAATAAATACTGAGATCGGCTTTAAATTAAAATTCTCAACTCGCTCTAGACCTGTTTGAGTTTGGTAGGCCTCAGAATGTTGTAAACCAGCAGATTTAGACCTCAGAATGTTGTAAACCAGTGGCTATTGACTTCCATTTGTTTTTCATGCAATATATTAGGTTTCATCTCCGAAATATCTTCTTTGTGTTCAACCTAAAAAAAGAGGCTCATAAACATTTGGAACTCCTTGAGGGTGATTAAATGGTGAGTACATTTCATTTTTAGGTAAACTACAGCATTGTTCTAAGTTGAAAAATGTAAATCAATAATTGGGTTTGTAGTCTAGACATGATGGATTGATTCTCCTCTAAGGGACAGCGCAGATAAGAGGCAGCAGTCTATGCTGGTTCACAACAAGTTAAGCATGCATACACACACACACACATTTCTCGGGAAAAGGGATCTGGACTGCGTCACAGGCTGTAGGGCAGAGGAAGGGAAGTGTTTCTTGTTTTAGCAGCACTTAGGCCACCTTCATATCTCGCCATTGCACCTTTATTCCATCACTTATAAAGCAAAGCCAAGCATTTAAAAACTAAACCAGCTGAAATTCAGTTCTGCCACCTTTCAACATGTTTACCAGAAGTTAAAAGAGACTGAATTTTTGTCTAACCGGTGGCTTTCAACGAGGTCGAAATTATGAACATTTAAATTTTTTTGGGTTACCTGGCAAAACAAATAGTTTTTGAGGCAATCTATAAAATGATACACGTCCAGTAAAGAAGTTTTCACTGCGCACTCGGTTTTTAAACTTTTTTTGGTGTGTTAATCTTGTCAATAATACTATTCAAAAGGTCATGATTTGCACTCTGTAAATCTCATTTTCATTTCAACATACTGTAATTAACCACACAAGAAATATTTACCTTTCCTTAACATACCTCCTTTATAGACCAGAACACCCATGAGTCCACAAAGTAGCGCAAATCGATTTGCTATTTAAACAACGTGGAGCAAAACGTGAACATTAGGACTGCGCTTGTCTGAAAACAGCAACAAATCGAACTAAACACATCTTGCGCCTTATGGCGCTGGGTGTATGATAGGGCCCTAAATATAGTCTACCATCACCAAGACATGAAGATTGATTGAAAACACACAAATGAGATGATACAAATTCTTACAAATTCGCCACCAATTCTGTCAAAGGTAAAATAGTCATATATGAATTGCCATAGGATTGTCTTGAAAATTTCAATTGTGTTATTAAGCAACAAATAAGCATCTTAAAAATGTATTTATACTTAAATTGATCAAAACTGCATTAATTTGACCTAAAGTAACAATAAAAACAGATACATTACAAAATAAAAAACAAAAGTTAAAAAGACGCTTTAAATTTGTTTCTTTATAAGAAATCTTGATATTCGTATGATTTCCGAACGGTCAATTGATGTGCACAGGATGCTGCAAATTCAGTTTTGATATCAAAGGAATAAATAACATTTAAAGTATATTAAAACAGAAAGCAGATGTTATATTATATTATATTATATTATATTATATTACATTATATTATATTATATTATATTATATTATATTATATTATATTATATTATATGGAGTGACACAGTAGCTCAGTGGTTAGCATTATCGCCTCACAGCAAGAAGGTCTCTGGTTCGAATCCAGGCTAGGTCAGTTGGCATTTCTGTGTGGAGTTTGCATGTTCTCCCCATGATGGCATGGGTTTCCTCCGGGTGCTCCGGTTTCCCCCCACAATTCAAACATATGCGGTAAAGGTGAATTGAAAAAACTAAATTGGCCGTAGTGTATGAGTGTGAATGAGTGAGTATGGATGTTTCCCAGTACTGGGCTGCAGCTGTGTAATGCCTCATTTCACACTAGCAGCAACTTTGTAGCTGCCTGTCGCTCTGGGTGGTGATCTGCTGCAAACGCAGGTCTTTGTAGGTCTGCAGCACAAGGAATACAATCGACCTCTAAAGCGAGCTGAGAGGATCACGTGAGCTCTACTGGCTCCTAAAAAGTCGCTCAAGAAAATCGCTCTTCATTTGCATACAGTTTGAAGGATTCTCAACTTTGTCGCGTTGCTGGACATGGCCACCAGGTCGACAATGGTCGATGTCGCTCGGGTAGACAGAAGTCGCTTACTTTCCACTGAAATCAACGGTCGCTTGTAGCTTTGCCGCTGCAAATCGCTCGCAGTTTGAATGAGGCTTAAAACATGTGCTGGATAAGTTGGAGGTTCATTCCACTGTGGCGACCCCTGATGAATAAAGGGACTAAGCCAAAATAAAATGAATAAATCATAATATATTATGTTATGTTATGTTATATTATATAAATTATATTATATTATATTATATTATATTATATTATATTATATTATATTATATTATATAGTTAAATTATATATACTATTAATAATAATGATGAATATTTAAAAACAATATTCATCTGCTATATTTGAAATCCTATTTAATAAATGCTTTTTCGTCGAATCTGGTTTGTTTCAACCTCTTTGCATTTTTATTCCTTAAGCAATACTTGCATTCATTTCGTTAAATTAAGTAGTTTAGGGAGTGCATGCTGGGCTTTTGTAATCATGACACACGGCTCTAGCATGTGCGCCGCGGCTCTGCTGTGTTTCACGCAGACATTTCTTTCACTGGCTTTGTCGTTTTGTCTGGAGGTGGAGCGCTTGCAGAAATCAATGTATGTTTCTTTACATGTCAGACTGTGACTGTTTTAGGCCTCGTGTAACTCAATATGCATATATGCTCACTCTCAAACACACACACACTCCATGCAATCCCTCATTTTCTCAGACACACATTCGCATGGCTAACCATATCAAATGCTAAAACAGCAAGAGCCACATGTTTCTGATGTTTTTGCATAATCCGTACCCTTGTTATCTGCAATTTTTAGAGAATCGTGCAATATAACACCTTAATCTCGCTGAGGGAAAACTTATATAAATACCAACATAAAAGATTAAACAAAAGGGGGCATAAATCTCTGTAGAGTCATGGGAAAGGAAACTTATGCACATGTACAAGAAGCACATGTAGGGCACCAAGCTACCAGGAAATTGGTATAGTCTCGTATGATTTTATAGGGATCTTGGGCATGCCCTTCAGATTAATTAGGACATGGAGTGGGGAGGTATTTTTTACAGGAAGCTAAGAATGGAACCCCTGCTGTTTGCCTCGGGGCGCAAATCATGAGTCAAAAAACACGAAAGACTGTAAGTAGGGTTTGGGGAGGTAATGCAGGTCATATGCACACACACACAAACACATGCTTGCACCTTTCACAAATATGTAAGGGCATGCTCGGTATCTACTTTTAATGATGTGGTCACTGCGCACACACTCTGTAAAAAATGCTGTGTTCTGCACAATCCCTTCATGTTGCCTCAACACAAATCGATTAAATTAAGTAAATATTTACAATTTTAAGTGGGTTAAACATAAAATAATTAAGCTGTACCAAATAAACCTCAAGAATTGAGTTGATTCAGCTCATTTTATATAAGTGGTTTGAACACTTAAAATAATTTTTGAGGTTGGGTATGCTTTGTAATTAGCGAGCTCTTTGGAGAGCCGAGAGCGTTCCATTTACTAATGCTGGTGGATCTACCTGGAAACAGGGTTGTTTGGTTTTCTAAACCACTGCAATGTTGCCAGGGTGATTTAGAGAAATGGATGCCTCATGGATTGTAAATAAAAACCAAATGTTTCAAATACACTTAGTAAAAATTATGCATTCAGATAAAGCTGTTAAAATAACCTCAATAGTAACCGTCTTTTTAAACCTGAACAACCTTCTTTTAATTACTACACTGATACTGCTATTAAATAAAACAAATAAATAGATACAAATTCTTGGTTGAATTTTATTTTGATGAATCTCTTGGCTCTAAGCCTATATAAGTTATTTTGCAACTTCATTGCTCTGCATAATTGAGTACACCCCATTTTGAAAATAAATATTTGTATCCATTTCTCAGTGAATATGCATAATATATATTGGTGCAATTGAACAAAACAGATTTATTTATCAGATATGTTTATTAAAATAATATTTTAGTCACAGAACATCTTTGGAAATGGAAAATAATACATTTAAATTCATGCAAACTATTGAAAACTACAACATTTCAACCAATTTGTATTTGTTTTTGGTTTCGCTTGATTTCTGCAATTTTTGAAAATTTTATTTAATATTTTTCCCTAACAAATAAATTTGGGCTACTAATTTTTGAACCCATATTGCAAGTTATTTTGTTAGATAAGCTCCAGATGTGGCTTCAATACCAACTAATGTATATGGACAAATATAACATTGTAAAGCATCCTATAGAAAATATACATTTAAATTAGATATTTGTGAGGGGTGTACTTATATATGCTGAGCACTTTATATATCAACTTTCATTACAGTATTAGTGAACAAACTCTGTGCTTGGTTAGTGTTGTGGTTCGTAGAACAAGCTGATATGTACTTGCGAAGTCACTTGTATTCTGTTAAATATCATTTAGGGGGACCATTAAACAAAGATGTTAAAATAAATAAAGCAGGCTGTTTACTACTATTACTCTGATTGGTAGTTTACATGCAGTTGCAAAGTTACTTACAGTCAACGGAACGTCTAAGATGACCTATCAAAATAAAGTGTTATCAAGTATAAACATATTCTTGAAATGCAGATTATAAAGAGTATTTTTATCATGCTTTTAACATCCCAATGGGCTATATGTACAGCTACATTTAGTGTTTTTTAGCCAATGATGTGACTATTTTCAATTTCATAAGGTTTCTTTTACAGCATCGATGTTGTAATGTAATTCAAATATAATCAGTTAAATAATCTATTTGGTTGTTAAAGTGTAAAAAGAGATGAAAGACCGTTTAATCAAAATTAATTTCCATATTTTAAAGACATGGCGTGGAAAAATATAATTTAATGCAGTGCTTCTTGTTTGGTCTGATATCCCACACGTATCTCAGCCAGGCAGTGATGATTACTGGGTTTTTTTTTTTTAAACGTAGTGATTTTGTATGGGATGACCATTCACCAGAAGCCCTGAGCTTGCCTTAAATTAAAAGTCTGTGTGCAGATACCCCACTGGTCAATAAAAAATTTAATTATTTTGGTTTATGCCTTTGGTTTTTCAATTATTTTATAAATCAATCAAACATAAATGAAAAATAACACTTTATTTTGATTTTTTAGCATTTTTGGTTAAACTAAAGCAATCCTTTACTTTTGCACAGACTAAAAATAATTTTGCTGCTTGTTTAAACTACTTAATAAAAATGAGCTGAAGCAACACAATTCTCAATATTGTTTGGGGACAACTTAACTGTTTAAGATTGTGTTCAATCCACTTAAATTTGTAAAGTTATCTTAATCGATTTTTGTTGGGAACCCTGCATTTTTATTTCAGTGCACTCAAATAACTTACTGGTTGTTCAAACTTCTTATTTAAAATAAGTTGAATCAACATGATTCTTTAGGTTTTTCTTAGGACAAATTAATTGTTTTATGTTCAATCAACTTAAATTTGAAAAAAAACCATTTAAGTTAACTTAATTTGTGTTTAGACAACATGAAGGAATTGTGGAACCCAGCATTTTATTTTTGACATTATAGAACTTTATTTTTTATAACAGATTCTATACCACATGCACACAGCAGTTGAACTCTCTGGTCAAACATTAATTTATTTATTTTGTAGACACTTTTTTGAAAAAGACATTTAAACGTGAGGAACACAATTCATCGTCAACAAGATTTATGTGATGAACTGATCTCGATAACAGCCGATTCAGTTCTGATAAAAGAACCAAATTTTTAAACGTAATTAATCAATGGACTGAAAATAATCATTCATATAAGTTTTCGCTTCTCTTGGACTGAAAACAAACCAACAATACATTTCATTTTTGTTTACTTATCATTCACACAGTCTAAACCCAAACCTAAGCCCATAAAACAATCAAAAGATGCGTTTTTGACTTATGTCACCTCAGAACCGACAGAATATCCAAAACAAGCTTGATGTGCACTTGTGATGGTATTTTTAAAGATTGAGAACTTGTAAATAACTTTTAAAGGATTTAGGTAAAGGATTTAAAACAGCACCAGCATTAAATTATTAAAACGTTATCAAATGAAAGGAGTGAAAGGAGTCAAAATTTACAGAAAGTTAATTCTACTCATTTGAAAAGAGTTTTGAACTCAGTGTAATGAGTTAATTAAATACCTCATTACTTCAACTTAAATGGAGTAAGCTCACAGTACTCATATAGATTTGTTTTTTGTTTTTTTACCTCAAATGGTTTGTTGCAATCAGTCTCCTCAAATGGTTTGAGTTGACTTAACTTGAGTTTTTCAGTACTCGGTTGGAATTCTCTTTACTGTGCTCATAATGCTTGATTTACTCAAATGGATTAAGTTCACAGTACTCATTTGGATTAGTTTTTGTAACTTAAATTGTTTGTTGCAATCGATTTCCTCAAATGGTTTGAGTTACCTGAACGTTTTGGGTTTTACAGTGTATATACGATGTGATTATTACGCATATAAATGAATATATGCTGCACAGAGACATGTTTCCGATAATGACAAGGAAATGTTATGTAAAAAAAAAGTATGTGCGTATTTTATGGTCACATTTTGTGGCCTAATGTCCTGTTTTTATGTGAAGCTGCACTGTAAAACAAGTTAAGTTGTTAAGAATATCAGAGCACCTTTTACAAGAAAACACTATTTCAGTCTTTGGGTTTCATTCGATTTGCTTAATTGTTTATGAAATTTACTGACATCACTTTCTTTATAAAGTGATTCTAAATCTTCAGAAGACTCTGAAGAGTGCACAGGTCACAAGGACCACTTTTTACACTGCTTGTCCCGGTAATATAGCTTCAAAAGTTTTCCTTTTGTCTTTCCAGATGAAAAGAAAGTCATGCCGGTTTGGAATGACATAAGGGTGAGTAAATGATGGCAGAATTTTCATTTTAGTCAAACCTTTTTTTTTTTTTTTACTTCAAAAGAGTAAAGAGTGGTTTGTCAAGACTGCAGGAAAAGATCATCATCAAACTCCAGAGCACAGTGTCAGCGCTAACTGTGGATGAATGTATGTTTGCACAATCTAATGCAGCGGTGCAGAGGTGAATGGGCCAGGCTTTTAATGTTCCACTGTTTATTTACTTAGACTTGTGCTTGGCAGAGAAACACACAGCGCACTGCAGAACTCCCCCACAGGCCGAGCACTGATCCTAGGGCAGTGTGTGAGATCATAGTGTCCCTTGTAAAATCTCCCCGCTGCGCAGGGGTGGGAGACCCCATCCCCGCAACATGACATCACTTAAAGCAGATTGCCACCATCCTGTTCCATGTATATAGCCAGAGCTGTTTCTGGTACAAAATGCTGTTTACAGCAATGCTGTGCGTAATGCTTTTATATACTGGCAAGTGTGCTTTTTTTCCTAGTAAGAGAAAAAACATATCACCAGGGTAAGCATCAAGTGCTTCAAAAGTTAAAGGGTTTCCTTCCCGGAGGAAAATTTATAGCTAAAAACACTTCATGTGGTTCTCCGCTGGTTTTGAGGACAACTTTTAATGTTTTGCCAACAAATTTAATTCAACAAATTCAATTGAATGTACGCAGCAACCTAATACGCTAAAAACAGCAGAGACAATTTGTGAATGAATTTAAGCGACACAACTGATGCTGTAGGTCACATATCTGATTCAATATTTTCTTCATTGTAGTGTAATAACTTGTAGCATTACAGCACCACTTATTGTCCATATATTGTTTACGTTTATCAATTAGCCTGCTAATTTACAGTTTTCTGTATTTTGGGGTTCGTGTTTTAATTTCCCCCTGTTTATTTATACTTTTGAATTTCATTATGGGAACTTGATCTTACTTTCAACAACTTTTAACCTTGAAAAGTCAGAAAAAGTGACTTTTATTGACATTTTTATACGTTTAAATTGATATACTCTGAGTTGGTGTTGTATATTAAGTTACAAAAAACTTTTTTTTTGTTGTTATTTTATAGACATTATTTGCCTATATATAATTTCTTATGCATTATATTATTTTAAAACAACAAAAATTTCAATAAAAGTCACTTCGTTAAACTGCTAGGTTGAATTTTTTCCATCAAAAGTCGACATAGCCGATATTAAGGTCTCATAATGCAATTCACAACCATAAATAAATACTAAAATACTAATATATATATTTTTTTTACTGTGCATGCTTATAAAGATGGTAAAGTCAGTATTAGAATTGATATTCGCCTGATATTAAGATATAAAATATTTACAGTAATTGATTAAAGTAAATGATTAAAAATTTTACATTTTCTTTTAAGTAACACTGATGGAAACCCAGAAACTACTATTATTGACTGGCATCAGTTGGTCAAGCTGCTTTGTTGGCTGAATGTAGAAGGGTATGGATAATTTCCACCAGTTGGAATCTGTTGAACTGACATTAACAATGTGCACTTAAACCAGCCTAAACTAATTTGTTGGTCCCAGCTTGGTCAGACAGTTTATTGGCTGATTTTAGAGGGGTTTTGACCATCTAAACCAGCAAAGATAAGCCTAAAATCTCATTTCTAAGACCTTTTTTTATAACGTAGATTAAAATAAAGAGGTAAACCACCTAAACCAGCAAAGATAGGCCAACAATCTATTTTTTAAGACAATTTTTTATAATACAGATTAAAATAAAGGGTTAAACCAGCAAAGATAAGCCAACAACCTAATTTTTAAGACCATTTTTATAACGCAGATTAAAATAAAGGGGTAAACTAATTTGCTGGTTGCAGCTTGTTCAGACAAATTTTCCAGATCATTTTAGAGGGGTTCTTTAAACTAGCATCAACCAGCCAAGACTAGTTATCTCATTTTCAAGATCTTTTTTTTTTTTTAACAAACGCTTATGACAATATACACTTAAACCAGCCTACATAAATCAGACTGTTCTGTTTGATGATTTTAGAGTTTTTGATGATGCTTTTGGCATCAAAACAGCCTTAAAACAGTGCTGTGTTGCCAGCATTGTCACTTTTCCATATTAGTTTAAACAAGTTTAAACCCATTCAAACTAGCAAGTTAGTAAATAAGTAAATAAGTACATAAATAATGTGTATTAATATAGCTTATTATATAATACTTATTTATATAGTAATGTGTATTTATTGTGTATCCCCATACACCCAAAGCACTTCAAAATTATGAGGGGGATCTCTCCACACCACCACCAGTGTGCAGCATATACTTGGATGGTGCGACAGCAGCCACAGGACAATGGCACCTACAGATGGAGTGGAGAGATAGTGATAGAGCCAATTCTGTGGATGGGGATCATTAGGAGGCCATGAGGGGTAAGGGCCGATAAAGGACCAGGACACCGAGGTAACACCCCTACTCTTTACGAGAAGTGGGATTTATAATGACCACAGACAGTCAGGACCTCAGTTTAACGTTTCATCCGAAAGACGGCGTTCACTGACAGCATAGTGTCCCCTTCACTATATTGGTGCATTAGGACTCACACAGAGCACAAGTTGAGTGCCTCACTAACACCACTTCCAACAGCACCCTAGCTTTCCCATGTGGTCTCCCATTCAGGTACTGACCAGGCTCAGCCCTGCTTGGCTTCAGTGAGTAACCGGTCTTGAGCTGCAGGGTTAAAGTGCATAAACGTTTGCCTGTGAAAGTTATAATTTCAAAAAAGAATAAATAGAAATGTTTGAGTTCATATTATTGGTCTCTTTGTAAATCTGAGCTTCAGAAAAACCAAAAGAACCTTTATAGTTACCACCAGAATGTTAAAAAAAAACCTTCCTGTCTAAACACTGTAATAGAGTTATGTTTACAAGACAACAACACACTAAAAATAAATCATTCAGACAACTAAAAATGCTGTTTTGCATGACAGGAAAGTAGTTGTCAATGTCTGTTCTTAAAGAAACACTATGCACACATACAGTTCTATAGCCCTAGTGTTGTAGTTTTGATTATCAAGTAAATCGCATGACATGCCTAAAAACTAAACAAGCCACTATTTCCAAATAATTTTGAAAAAGAAATGGCATTATCAGCCCCCAAACACCATCATTCAAACGAATGGTCAAACTGCTATCCTAAAACCATTTAGATACACTGAGGATATTTCATTTGTAATCTTTCCTTCCGGTGGGATGCGAAGCTTCCCATTTATCAAACACATAACTTCATCCGGAAACATCTTGTCATGCCGGCAATGTTATAACCAAGAGCAGAGCTTTGCCACAGGCTACATAAACACTTGAGCCATTTTATGTGACCAGCACACAGTAAGAGAAGAGTGTTGGTCCTGCGACTGCCAACTCATAAAATTGACATGTCTGTAAATCCAAGCTTTTATTGACACAGTTCTGTGCGCTGGAAAGCTTTTGTTTGTCCGTTTCAGGTCTGTTATTATTCAGGGCTTTAAACGTGAACTCTTTGCTCCGCCGATGTCTTTTTGGATACACAATGGACTTAATAAAAAGGGTTTTAAACTTAGTGACTTCGGGGAGTTTGCTGGAAAACAGAGTTTAAAAAAATATGAACTGAAATGATTGTGGGAGGATATTATGTGTGTGCATGTGGGACATAAAGGTCAAGCACTAAATATTTAGTGTAGTGCAAACTAAACATAACTGAGGACCAAATAAATCCTCATTAGAGTAAAACATGCAACTAAATACTTTTGTGTATAATACATTTTTCTATATATTAGACATTTATGACAGTGTGTAAACTAGTATTTCTTATAAATCATGTTTTAGATGCAATCTATTAATTACAACTGAAATGTACCATTTTAAAATGGATAATTTTCAGAGCTACTGCATGGTAAGCACTACAGCTGAAATTTTTAATTAATGTTATGAATTAAAAAATAAACAAATAAAAATTAAAGCATTTAATAGAATTAAATTAAAATTAAATAAAGTTGCAAAAAGCCACAATCAATAAAGTTCACAAAAACACATTACATTAAATACCACATGTAAATTAATAATTGAAGAGTTTAGTTGCAAAAACCTCTAAGTGCCGTTTGAAATTTTCCTCTAAAATGTGCTTTTTTCTTAGCGTCCTATGTTTATCTTCAGTTATTTCACTTTAAATACAATGAAAATAACCTATTCCTATTGCATCATTTTAGATGAAAATTTCAGACGGCATTTAGAGGTTTTTGCATCTAAACTCTGCAATTTTAAATGTAATAATTGTAAATGTAAATTAAATTAAGTTGCAAAAAGCCTTACAATCTGGTTTTAAAATAAAATACACTAATTATCATAGCAATTAAAGATTATATTAAAACTATATTTGGTAAAAAAAAAATAATTAAATTAAATTAAATTAGTAAGGTTGCAAAAAGCCCCACAATCATTAAAGTTTACAAAAACTCATTTCATTATCATAGCAATTAGAGATTATATTAAACCATACTTGGTAAAAATAAAACGAAATGTTAAATAAATAAATAAATAAATGAAGGAATAAATAAATAAATAACTAAATAAATAAATAAATAAATAAATAAATAAAATAAAGTTGCAGAAAGCACCACAAATATTGAAGTTTACAAAAACACATTTCATTAATTATCATCGCAATTAGAGATTATATTAAAATCATATTTGGTAAAAAATAAAATGAAATAAATTAAAATGTAAAATAAATAAATAAATAAATAAATAAAATAAAAGTTGCAAAAAGCTGCAAAAAGCACCACAAGTATTAAAGTTCACAAAAACACATTATATTAATTATCATATTAATTAGTGATCATATTAAAACCATATTTGGTAAAAAAAATAAATAAATAAATAAAACAAAATTGAATTAAACATTTTTTTTTTTAAATAAATCAAATTAAATTAAGCTCCACAATCCTTACATTACATCCTCAAAAAGACACTGAACACCGTGCCATATGTTCTCAAGCTGCATCCCTTCTTCCAGAGGTCAGTGGAGCTTCACAGCTAAACTGCTGCTAATGGCTGCTGCACTAAGCAATGCAATTGGCCCAAGGGCACGTCATTCAGATCATCAGCCTGTTGATGGAGCCAGCGAGCTGCTTTCTGTCCCTCTCACACTGCACATTATTCATTCATTCAAAGGTGCCTTCTCCTTTTTACAAGTCCTTTCTTGACCTCTAAGTGCCCATTTGTTTGTATATTTGCATCTAGTTTACCTAAAGGACTGACAACACCTGAAAAATCACAATGCTAGAGGCCTTCATATGAAGGGACTTCAATTGGGTCAGTCTCCCGTTTTCTCACCCCTCACTCCAGTTAATGAGACATGCCAGTCAGGAGGGCATCCTGCTGTTTAGGGAAGAGAAGAGTAGCAATCACAGATCGGCCTGGCTGGAACTCTGGAATGCCAACTCCTCATACCAAACCCACCAGGAGCGCCCTGGCCCTTGCCAAAAACCCAGAGGCAAGCCACACCACCAGCCTGTGGGAACTCAATCACCTCTGCCAGCATCCAGAACTACATCACCACCCTATCAACCCGTCCAAGGAGATCCTGTTCATTTTGTTTGCACATGCTCAAAATCTCATTCCTATATATCAGTTTATTATTTCTACACACTGTAAAAAACAATTAGCTGGCATTACTTTACAAAAGTGAGAAACCCATTGCTTTTAAAGGGATTAGTTGTCTTAAATCAAAGATGTCCAAACTAGGGCCTCTCCTTCTGAGAGGGAGGATGATGGGGATGGTTTAGAGATTCGAAACAGTTTGAAACAGTTGGCATAGAGAGATAACTACATATATGTTAGCATGTTTCTGGTATGGATTGGCATGTTTCTTGCTAGGCAGTAGATAGGGTGTTCTAAGGCTTTGCTAGATGGTTGCTAAGATATTGCTATGTGGTTACTAGGGTGTTCTGAGTAGTTGCTAGGTGGTGGCTAAGGTGTTGCTAGGTTGTTCTGAGTGGTTGCTAAGTTGTTGCTAGGTGGTTGCTAAGTTTTGCTCGGGTGTTGCTAGGTGGTTGCTAACATAAATTAGCATGATTTAAGTATGAATTAGCATGTTGCTAGTATGTTTATAGTATGCATTAGCATGTTTGCTAGAATGATTAGCGTGTTTGCTAGTATGATTAGTTTGTTAATATTTTTCTCGTATGGATTAGAATATTGTTGGTTTGTTGTTAGTATGTCTAATGTAAAGTCAATGGCAGTTTTTTTTACAATGGAAGTCTATGGGACAGTTGCTAGGGTGCCGTAAGTAGTTGCTAGGGTGTGCCTAGTAAGTTTAAAGGTCATCAGTGATTGGCAAATTGGTAGTCTGAGTTAAATGAGCCCAATTTTAAGTATGTATGACAGTCTGGTGCAGAGTTATGAGGTCACAAAGTTTGGTCCAATGTTAACCTCCTAGGGCTTGAGTGTCCAAATACGTGGACAGCACATTTTAGCTCTTAATTATTTGAAATACTTTGAATGTTTTATATTTTGTTACTGACATACAGTGTCATCCTGCACTATTTTGCAGCATATGAAATGTTCAAAAAAAAATTCTATGTTAAATATGCATTAAAAAAAACACCTTGGGCCTTAAGAGTTAAGAAATTTCCGGGACAGCAACCGTAAGTCAGATCAGTTGAAAAAGATATAGCAACCCGAGTCAGACCAGTTTGGAGGTTCGGTTTAGTTTGATGGTTGTAATATGAAAGGTCTAGGAGGATATATATATATATATATATATATATATATATATATATATATATATATATATATATATATATATACACACATATATATATTTATTTATATCCTACCTCACTGAAGTCAAAGTTTAAATTAGGACATTGACTTTCTTAACAAACCAAATACCCTTTAGAATAAAACAGTTTTTGAAAGTGTTTATGCATATTTTCATTATTATGCTGAAGTGTGATCATTATATAATCAGTGGCATTAAATAGGCTTAAAAAAAACAATAATATCACTTATCGCAGTCATTTCTGTGACAATATATTGCACAATCGTGACAGGGCTAATCATTTGCATGTGTTTTTAAGGCCTGTGACTGTGTAAGCATTTGGAGCAAGTATCAGGCATTTGGGCATAATAAATTAATACGTTCATAGCTTCAACAAAAATTAATTGTATTTAATTTTTGTGGAATGAAGACTATACAGTGTAATCATTTTATATTTTTATTCAATTTCTGTATCTGAATATGGTTAATATCACCCCTCAAAAAATAGAAATCTGCTTAATTTGTGTCTTTGCTCTACTGTATTTATGTTTGTAATTTATTAGTTTTTATACAGATGAAATTCCCTACAAAATCATCCAAATTAATCTGATTAATTGAGAACTTTACATCATGAGATTTACTGCATTCATACATTTTCATATATATATATATATATATATATATATATATATATATATATATATATATATATATATATATATATATATATATATATATATATATATATATATATATATATATATATATATATATATACACACACACACACACACTTTACCTCATGATGTTACTTTGTGAATGTATTTGTACACAATGCAATCGATGCTGTAGGCCATTAAGGATGATTGTAAGCTGAAAATGCGTTCTAAAGAATGCTAGGGTTTCATAACCCATTGTTGGGTTGATTTGTTTCAATTACATCTAAATTACACCTTTTTAACTCATTGGTTATTTATTGATTGTTTTTTTCCATATTTGTCGTAAATTAGGTTACAAGAACCTAACGTTTTTAGAGTGTGTGAATTCATCAAAGTAGAGCAGATAAAGTACACATTCAAACCAGCTAAGAACAACCAAACGCAGTTTAGACTTAGACGTCTATTTAAAATAATAGTTAATGACTTCAGCATGAAAAGGGCCATCAAAACCAGAGAATGAAGTTGTATACATCTGCTACAGGATCCAACAATTTTCTTTTTGCACAAAAACGTAACACTTGCCAAAACAAAATAAATTATGTATAATTTATACATATACATAATAAGTATTATTATAATATTATTATAGTAAGTATAGTTTGTCAGACAATAATATTTACAATTTAATCCAATGAAAACGATTGACCGTGAATGATCCACCTGTTTTCAGCTTTGCGAATTTAAAACAAACATATAAAGTTGGTTTATATTAATGACAAAAGTTCAAATAAGCAAGAAAGTGAAAAAAAATATTGCTATAAAATTGTCCAACAGTTAGCTCCTTGACTATGGAACTCGCTTCCCCTGGATCTAAGGAGCAGTGATAGTCTTCACACTTTCAAATCTCATCTCAAGACCCATCTTTTTAAGCCAGCTTTCTTTTGACAATTTTTATCATGCTAGTTTATACTCACAATGTGTTTGTACCTGGAACTCCTTACATGAAACATCTTTTTTGTCAACGTTTTATTAATTGTTTTGATTTATTCTGTTATGGCTGTTGATACTTGTTGTAAGGGGACCTTGGGTGTCCAGAAAGGCGCCATTTACAAATAAAATGAATTATTTTTATTATTTTTATTATTTATTTATTTATTTTTTTTATTATGTTTAATTAGCCATTCATTTTCTTTTAATTTCCCCTCAGTGGTTCCAAATGTTCAACAAGTTTCGTTCTGCAGTTGAACACAAAATAAGATATTTTGAAAAATGTTGAAAACTGGTAGTCATTGAATGTTGGTAACAACCAAAGAAATCCACATATGCAAAGAAAACAAATCTAAATAGTTAACAATTTAAGTTATGCTTAATAAAAAGTATTGAACATATGAAGAAAGTGAGGTGTAGAGAGGCAGTGAAAGCCCAGACAGTAGCTGAAATCTCTCAGTAGTTCTTTAGCAACCCTCTGCCCTTCATCATAGTAAATGAATACTAGCTGCTTCAGTCCAACATCTACAATAGCAGGATGATGAAGATGAAACCAGGGTGGACGTTTCAGCAACACAATGATCCAAAACACAGTCAAGGAATCTCTCAAATGCTTTCAGAGAAAGAAAATCAAGCTGTAGAATGGCCTAGCCAGTCACCTGACTTGAATCCAATAGAAAATAAAAATTAAAGATCAGATTTGCTAGACGAGACCCAGAAAACCATCAACATTTTTACACTCTGTTGAAGTCTGTGAAAAACTCACACCTGAGCAATTCATGTGACCATGTATTTTAGCCTCCATCACCAAAAAAAGACTCATAAATACGAAGGTATTAAATACGTTTCAGCAGTTCAGTACTTTCTCCTTGTGTCATTTCATTGTTTTTACACACATAACAAATTTTTCAGATTTATTTTTGTTTTGTTTTATTTTTATGTTAGTATTGTTTGGGTTTTTACCAAAATCTGGTTCAATTCTGTCAACAGCTCCTTTAGAAATATTATTCCCAGGGAAAAAACATGACGTGTTCAATACTTATTTTCCCTGCTGTAACCCCTGTGGATGTCAATGGCAAACAATGTTATAAAATCTACTTTTGACAAACAAAAAAAAAAAGAAAATCATTAAAGTTTGGAACAAGTGGAGGGTGAGTAAATGAAGACAGAATTAAATGTAAAATCTATTTTGACCAAATTCAATATATACGAAAGTGAAATCTCTAACTTTCAATTGTAAGTTCCTCAAACCTGTGCTTCTCTGTTTTGAAGGAGATCCCATGAAGTGGATGTCTTTGCTTCGCCTTCCACGTGTTTTCTAGAGCATCACGGTGAACATGTGCTCAATCTGTCCTGTTGAAAGATGCACAAGGCAGATTTATCGAGTGACCCGTCGCCGTAACTGACCATGTAACGGCCTCTCTCTCTAACCAATATCTTTTAACAAGATTCATAGACATTTAACCAGTCCCTTGTTATGAAACCTTACCCATTATTGAGAGCTTGTTTAGGGCTTTTATTAAGAATAATGAAAAGATGTTTCACTACTGTTCTGGTATTTTTATGATTTTATTTTTATGGGTGCTCAAATCCCCCCCTTCTCTCTCTTCTTTGCCTGGGTTAACATTCCCTTTACTGCCTCTTTTCCGGAGTTTGGCTGGAAATGCTCTGTTTCCCCAAAGGCTTTTATTGCCCCCTAACACTGTGTTGGGACACAGAATCCTCCACAGACCTCAGAAAGAGGGAGCAGGAGAGGAGGGGGTCGGTTTGAGATGTCAAAAGGATGTGGTTAAACTCACCACATGATTCTCTCTGGCTCACATTTACTCCTAAACTCCAGCACAATGCCATGCGGAACATTTCCCGTGGATCTCAGTGCTTTAACTGCTCAGTCACATATGCAAGGGGACTTTAAATTTAGCTCTTCAAAACATCTGTCCTAAACATCCAATGGTGCTGACTGATTCTAACTGCTTATTAAGAGAGTGAGATAAAGACACCAATGACTGACGAGCTAAATAGTATCCATATTTCTATATTTGGGAAATGTTTTCATTCATTCATTCATTCATTTTCCTCAGCTTAGTCTCTAATTTATCAGGGGTCACCACAGTGGAATGAACCCATTTTATTCATTTATATTTACATGTATTACTTTAGCAGACAGCTTTATCCAAAGCACCACAGAGCAGAAATATATTGATGCCATGACAAGTTGAAGTGTGTTTAGCTGAGATAGGAAAGAGTGTGTCACTTACAGGTGGTTTGTCATGTCCACTCACCTGCGTGAATACACCTTTTCCCCCATCTATTCTACTAATTGCACAATGTTTTCTCGGTAACATAGACTGTTTATAAGAAAGTATCTGGTAGCCCATGACCTTGCTGTTAGTCATGCACACACTAGAAGAGAACATTCAGTCAGTCTTTACTACCACAATGCAAGATTCTACTATATTTACATGATTGAGCATACATATTTATGTATGTATTTATGTTGGCAAAGATTTTGGGACCTCAGCCTTTAAATGCTCGTGAACTTTAATGGCATTCCAATGTTAATCCATTGAGATTATAGTGTACAGTGCTCAGCATATATGAGTACACCCACCATAAATCTCTCATTTAAATGAATATTTTCTATAGGAAGCTTTACAATATTATATTTGTGCATATATATTTGTTTAGTCAGTACTGAAGCCAAATCTGGAGCTCATCTAACAAAATAACTTACAATAATGGTTCAAAAATTAGCATCCCAAATTTATGCTATAGAAAAATATTAACTTAATTTTTCAAAAATAGAAAAAAAAAAAATCAAGAGACACAAAAAATATATACAATTTAGTTGAAATGTTGTAGTTTGTAATTTTTTGCATGAATTTAAATGTATTATCTTTCCATTTTTAAAGATGTTCTGTGACTAAAATATTTTAATAAATATATCTGTTTAATCTATTTTGTTCAAATGCACCAATATATATTATCCATATTCACTGAGAAATGGATAAAAATATTCATATTCAAAATGGGGTGTACTCATATATGCTGAGCACTGTATGTATGTATGTATGTATGTATGTATGTATGTATGTATGTATGTATGTATGTATGCATGTATGTATGTATGCATGCATGTATGCATGCATGTATATATGTATGTATGTATGTATGTATGTATGTGTTATTTATATTTATTTTATTGCTTGATAATGTTTGATGCTGTTCAAGAAACATTTATAATTATTACCATCAATAATATCAATGAACAAGCATAATCTAAGGATCGTTGGACAGAACAGCATTTCATTTTTACACAAAACAATTCATTTCTTATTATTAAAGTGCTTCTTTGTTGAATAAATATGTATTAAATTATAATTATTTCCATCATAAATGTCTTATTTTTTTTCTATATGTTTAAGGATAGTTCTAATAGTGCCATGGTACAGGATAACAAAATAACATCTTATTACTATGGCATCTTAAAGTGTAAGACCTCTTTTGGCCAGTCTGTTTTCTCTGTAAAGGGAGCCAAACTGTGGAATGATTTACCTGTTAGCTTAAAATCAGAAAGTAATCTAAATATTTTTAGTAGTGTTCTTAAAAAGTGGTTAAAAGCAAAACAACAGTGTTTGCACAAATAGTCTACTGTTAGTTTGTTGGATCATGTCGCCTTTGCTTTTGCCTTTGCTCTAGTAGCTTTATGTGGAGAATTATGACGCTGTGTATATGTTTTTATTATAGTTCCATTTTGTCAATTTTGTCGAGCCTCCTGTGGACAGGTGCTGAGAATTAGCAAGTTTGCTAAAACACTTAAACAAATGCATTTGGTTGTCCAGTGTAATTGTGATGTCCATGTCAAATAAATAAATAAATAAATAAACATCCATTTAATATTGTATTTTTAGGGTACTTCTAAAAATATAACTGTATAATTTCATCCCATAGTCTTACCAACTGATACATTAATTTCAGTCATGATCATCCTTAGCATCACAGTCACCCTTATCATTTAGGTTGTCTCGATTATTCAAATTAACACCCACATTCAACCATCCAATCAACTCCTGATGGACCAAATCAAGCCCCACCCTGCATTTTTGCTAAACAAGAAACATAAAATGAGTTAAAAAGTTAGCAAAAACTGTCCTCCACATCAATTTCAATGATATTTTGGCTATTATTTAGTACAATAAACAAGAGCATTGGTTCACCACTTGACGTCTCTTTCATAACCAGTTCATCTTTGCGACCACAATTGACTTCATGTGAAGAATAGTTTAACCTGACCACTGTACATCTGATCAATCACAATCTGGTGGCCAGAAAATGTAAATGAATTGAATTCAGCGCACTGTCCTTGCAATCCTAGAAGGCTGAAGGCAAATTCCAGGTCTTAATTTGGACTTGCGTTTCCAAACCCTTATGAAAGAGACAAAGGGCCAATTTGCAAAGGCATCTGGTTCCCCCTGACAGCATAGACTTGCCCTCCTCCCTGTCGCCCTCTGTCTCTGTGTCTCTCTCTCTGTCTGTGTGTGTCTCTCTCTCTCCTGCCCCCAGTCCGTCCTCGTCTGTTTATCATAGAATCTTGAAAACAGAATCAAACATGAAAGGAAGAGTGCAGGCTCGAGCTCTTTAAGATTGGCTGGAAATGTGACATCTCTGGAAGCGTTTAGCCTGTCATTGCTGCCTGTGCTCTTCAAAGAGGAGCTGGAGGAATGAATTAATGTTGCTCCTGTAACTAACATCCTTCCTCTTCCTCTCATGCCCTCCCCATATTGGAGATTATGATAGTGCATGTGCATGTGTGTGTGTGTGTGTGTGTGTGTGTGTGTGTGTGTGTATGGGATCTTGATCTTTATGAGGAGGTTGAAAGAAGGCATTTTGCAATATTTGCAGTTACTAATTTAAGCCTAATTGAAATCATAATGCAGTTATGATAAGTATGATTTTAGATGAACGTTACAATGCAGTAGCACCGCAAAAAACACACCACTGAACAGACCAAAACAAGTGTCTTAAGTGTCATAATATGCAAGGCTGCATTTATAAAGTTAAAAATGCAGTAAAATATGATTACAATTTAAATGTTTTACTATTTTATTATTTATTCCTGTGATTGAAAGCAGATTTTTCTGCATCATTACTCCATACTTCAGAGTCATGTGGTACTTCAAAAATAATTACAATATGCAGGATTTAATGCTTTTTTTTTTTTACAAAATATAAGTATAACAGTTCAAAAAAAATTTTTACGTCAACGATGCACCTTAACACACTTTTAGACCAGCACACCCATGAGTCCACAAAGTGGTGCAAATGGATTTGCTATTCAAACGTGATGCAAAATGTGAAAATTAGGGTTGCGCTGGTCTGAAAATAGCAACAAATCGTGCCAAACATGGCACATAACTGTGCCGGGTGTATGATAGGTCCCAGATTGTTTATTAGAAAGTGTCTGGTGCATATGGAGAGGAAAGTGTGTGTCTCTTACATGTGGTTTGTTAAGCCCACTCACCTGTGTGAAGCACACTCAGAACTGCACAATGTTTATACGAAAGTGTCTGGTGCAAGATTTAATAATTTAACATAGTTTAAGTTGTTTCTCAAATTAATTTGAGGAAAAGCTGTAAGAAACTAATCGAAAACTAAAACATTATTCATATACTGAATAAAAAACCATTAAATCTAGCTCATTCGGCAGGTGGCGCCTATAGAGCTGCAGAAATAATGGTGTTGCCTTGATTGCTGCAGTAAACAAAGCAGCATGATGTCAAATCAAGCAGGATTTTATTGATTTCACAAACTACTCAGCATCCTGATATTCACAGATGTAATTCAGGCAAATTTTAGCATACAACCATACATTACATGATCAAAAATGATATCAAATTTAATACCTTGCAAAATAGCATTAAGACTTTTTAATACTTTTTAAGGGCCTTAAATTTCTCTACCTTGATTTATCAACTTTAAATACTTTTAAAACCCTGCGGACACCCTAAATTTAAATGTTTTTTCTATTTTTAAATTAATTTTTAAATGTAATTTATTCCTGTGATTGAAAGCTGATTTTTCTGCATCATTGCTCCATACTTCAGCGTCATGTTCAAAACTAATTACAATATGCTGATTTAGTGGGGTGTTTTTAAGGCCCCGCGGACACCCTGTAAATATATTAAGTATTAAATATTAACAAAAGTCCTTTTTACTTTCTTAAAGCACACTATGTTTATCTTAGTGATATTCTTTAATTTAAATAATAACTCTAACTTACACGCCAAAAAAATACAACTTCTTTGTGTGAAAATTGTTTAAAGACGTTTGTTAATAAAAATAGCAAAATGGCCAATATGGCAGTGCTATTATGTCAGCAGCATTAAATATCCATGGTAATTTATAGGATTTGATTAGATTTAATTAGATCTCATACTTTTTTTTATTTATTTTTCATCATTTTTGACATATCGTATAGTTTTTATTGATTTTTAGTTTTAATTGGATTTGTTGTTTTGATACAATCAAACGTTTTATTTCAGTATTTATTAAATTAATCCATTTTATGATACTTATTTTGCACATTTCTTTGACTGAAAATCATTTCTAGAATGTGGAATGTTGTAATAACAAAAATAGGCAATGTCCCAATGCTATTTTAGCAGCATTAATAAACATTGCAATTCAAACAGCAAAATTATAAGTCCAGGGCACTCAAATAAAAGTGAAAAAAAAATTTTAAGAGCCTTTATTAACATGGCTATTCCATTAAAACAACGCAACCCTTCATCAGGGTAACAGGAGATTATTATTATTAGATTAAATTAGATTAAAATTTTCATAATTAGAATTTCATTTTCATAATTATCAACAATATCATATAGTTTTTATTGATTTTTAGTTTTTAATTGGACTTTGAAGTTCTATTACAGTAATTATTTAAATTTAAGTCAATTTTACGACATATAACTGGAAAATGAGAAGTGTTTGAAAACAAGCTGGAATTAAATAACTTTTTATATATCTGATTTTCTTTTCCAGTTTTAAGTAATAAGTAATAAAAATAAATGAAGGTTTTTTTTTTTTTGTTGTTGTTAATAAACCTTTGACGCATTTAGCTCTGTTTGCCTATATTTATGATCCAAAATGCATATTGCTTAGGCATGGGCTGGTATAAGATAGTGACAGTATGATAACCTTGGATAAAACTGATATCATGGTTATTTTTGCGTTTCTGGGTAAAAAACTAAAACTTTTCTGCCCTTTGAACACATTATATTTTGAGAAACAAATATTTGAAATATTTTGGAGCAATAAACATGTCAGGCTGTGATGCAATGAATCATTGATTTATGCTGTCTTCATTAGTTTCAAAAACAAAGATTTCTTTACAATTTAAAATGGCATCTTTGGATATATTTTCTGCTGGAGATACTGTTGTCCTAAAAAAAAACCAACAAAAAATAAATAAATAAATAAAGTAAAAATCTTGCACATATAGGAAGGTATTTTTAGGTAGTTTTAAAACCCTGACTTTTCCAAACCATGGTAAACCTTAAAAACGGTCATCATCCCATGCCTAATATTGCTATGCTTTAATTAATTCTGAATCCGAACATGTACAATTAATTCCTGCCCTCCATGTTTCTCATTAAACATCATACAACAAGCACATTTCTGCTGATGTTTTATAAAGCACGTAGGTGGTCGATTGTAGCCAGTTGAGAAGCAGTGGCATTTGACCACTCACAGCTGGCCCTAGTTCTCTATCTCTGTCACTCTGTGAGCCAATCAAACGGGGCGGTCAGCTGCCCTCCTGCAAGCGGCCCAGAGGAGCGAAAGTCTGACTCCCAAATCAACAAACTCAAGGGTCAAGAGGAGTTTATTACACCCGAACCAGGAGATTTCAGGATCCCTCATCTGCCAGCAAACGCAAACCCACCCACTTACATGCACTATTGAAAACTCAAAGCCATGCAAACACTCTCTTACAAAGTGCTCCACAAAGGAAAGAATTCTGTTTGCTCACTGCACTCATCCATGTAAAAGTGCCATCTCAACGGCAAAGCTGACTGTCTGTGTGTTTCTCAGCACGTCAAACACACACACACACACGCACCAACAGACTACCTTACTGCCACAAAGAGACGTGGCACGACACTTTCCTTTTCACCACAGCATGCAGACTCTCTCTAACCTCCCTCCCTTCCCACCTTTGTATCAGTTGAGCAGCATATGGTTACTGCCATCTGATTCCACAGCTGAAAGTGCCTTTCACTTAAGAACAGTTCAGAAAAAGGTCAGACTTCTGCAAACAGAAATATCAGGCTGGAGAGACACTCTCATTCTTAGGTGATGGGAGACAGGGGAGGAAAAAAAAAAGACAAAAGCAAGAGGAAGATGAAGTTACAGCTGTCTGAGACTGGGAGATCGTGGCACACTGAGAATTTAATGGGAAAATTGGCTGCAGTCTATGCAAAAAAATCGACTTGCAGCACTGCATGTCAGGTGCAGCAATGTCTTGAAAAGTAGGACAAAAAGGGAAGAATCTTATGCATTTAATTTATACATCTATTATGGGATGAGTTTTTCACTAAATAAAAATCAAAAGCTCTGTCACTTCAAAACTTTCATTCCCCAAAAATTGTTCTTCTCAAGTGACAAGATGAGCAGATATAACTTAGATTTTTACTTCACATGTAAACACTGATCAGCAAATAATATTTACAGCATTCATATTTAGTCATAAAAACTTAAGCATGCTTCCTTGATGTGTGAGAACCAATGAGATTCGTTCTTGCAAGTTAAGTGACACGTTTGGGTTTCCAAAAGAGTTTTTTTCCTCCACATTAAGCAAATATTGTTTAGCTTCTGTTTGCATTCACCGATCAATGTTTATTTGTGAATAAATCCCCAAATTTACCTTTACATCTATTCATTTAGGTGGTTAATTTCGCTGTGGTAACCCCTGATAAATCAGGGACAAAGTCAAAGGAAAATGAATGAACGAGTTTCCTCATTTATTCATTATTATTCATGAACCTGAATTAATCTGCTTGAATCATTTAGATTTTTTTTTATCTCTTTAAGAACATTATGAGGCATTAGCATTT
Organism: Danio aesculapii; assembly: GCF_903798145.1. Taxonomy (NCBI): domain Eukaryota; kingdom Metazoa; phylum Chordata; class Actinopteri; order Cypriniformes; family Danionidae; genus Danio; species Danio aesculapii. Next base: position 17,724,510 of record NC_079450.1, on the reverse strand, counting down.
TAGGTGATAGATATTCAACGTAGAAACAGAAATCTTTGAGATTGTGCCATATTGTGCACTAATTGACTTTTAAGTACAATTAATTTTTAAGTACAAATAATGCAAATAGTGTGTCAATTGCTTAATTAGTGTATCATCTTTATTATATATAATCAATAAATGTAAGTGTGGAATGTTGGACACTTCATGCACTCAATTGAATTACATAGTGGAGGGGTTTCATGATAAAAAAAAAAAAATATATATATATATATATATATATATATATATATATATATATATATATATATATATATATATATATATAAAGTTTATACACTCAAGCATAAGTACAAAGTGTTTAGGCTTCTGCCAGTATTAAATGTTCTTGTTGCGATTAATTGCTTAAGCTTTAATCACAATATATGGTATTATGACAATATCAGCTGCAAAAAGATTACTTTCACAGGTAAATTAAACAAAAAATGGTTCATTGTGAAAGATACATCTTCAGAGTAAGTAAAAGGATGCTAAAGTACAAAAGGTAACACTTTACAATAAAGTCTAATTGGTAAACATTAGCTAATGCGTTAAAATCAGCAGTGAGAAATAACCATATTATAGTTGTTAAAGTCAATAAAATAAATACAACAGAATTTTATTAATTAACATTTACAATTAACTATCCATTTATTAAAATGATTATAAATGACTGATTTTAATGAGTTAATAAGGCATTAAGAAATTTACATCACTTAAGAGTAATAAATGCGTTTGTAGCTTTCATTACCTGATAGGAAAAATACTGATATTAAAATTAACCTTAATGTACAGAGTTAAGGAATAAAAGGCCTATATATATATATATATATATATATATATATATATAAATAAACAGAATATTTAATAGGTCAGATTAAAGTGTGAAAATGTTAATGTTCGAAAATAAATTGACTACAAGTGTCCATTTGGTGTTGCAATGAACAACCATTATACAACAATCTTAAAAAATAATGATAGTGTTATAAATAATATAACAATAATAGATTCACAATATTTTGAAGTGCCCACAATATTAATAATGTGCATGTTCATTATCATGATATTGAATTATTGATAACCAGCATATGTCTAATAGTGTTTAATTAAATAGTATATAGTGCATAATTTGTGATGCAACTATAAAAGATAGTTTAGTTTTAGTTTTATAGGGTAAGAAATGCATGAAAAAATATGAGCAAATGATGACAATGGTAAAAAAAAAAGACTAAGAATGTGTGGCCCTGCAATGAACATCTGTTTTGGGTGATTTGCTCTGTGGTGTTTTATCTAGGACCTGATGAGTGTGTGTTTGGCTCCACCAGGCTATCTAGTCTCTCAGGTCCCCATTGTGTCACACTGGTAAATGATTAATGTCAACTGTTCCTCCTCTGACCTTGCTGGTTAAAAGACTTGTACCTGACAACTCTCAACCCTTCCAGGAGAAATGTCTCATCAGTCATACTGAGAAAGTCTCCTACCTCAAAAAAAAAAACAAAAACAGTTTGCTTTTTAAGTCTATAAGCTCACATCTACAGTATGTAATATAACTTCATTAAAGGATTATACAATGTACTCTTAATTTCTGTTTTAAGGCTGAAGCAAGCATCATTTGGTATTTTGAGGAGTAAAAGTCGGAGCAGGAAAGGCATCAAATACCAAAATACAAAATCTTCATTATAATGGGAGGAGTGGCACCACAGCAAGTCTAACGTTTAGAAGCATGCATGTGGTTATAATGTATTGTACATTGTGGACACTGAGTGAAGCCTGCTGCAGCTGCTGGACAGTCTCTACAGCACACAGAACTCCATCTCTGCGCCATCAACACATGCTTTTCTGCTAGCACAATTTATAACTGTCTGCACTTTGTTCTGTTTCTTCATTGTTTGTGATTCTTATTTTATTTTAATAAAAGTATCTGGAACTTAAAATGTAATGGAAATAAAGCATTTTAAGTATTTTTTTAAAACTGTATGTCATTTATTTACACAGTCATAATTATAAAATTACTAGTAGTACTAGTAATAGTAGCAATAGTAACACCAGAACGGAAAAATTACATTTAATCCAAATAACCCAATGCATTAGGTTAAATTATATGACCCAATGTGTTGGGTTAAATTATATAACCCAATGCATTGGGTTAAAATAACCCATATTTGGGAAGGTGCTATAATAACCTCTAGCTGGGTTATATATTGGGATATTTTTTAACCCAACTATTTTCACATAGTATTAATAAAATGTATTACAAGTATGTAATATTAACTTACATGACAATGTAAGCAGAAGGTGATATATGTGGTGGGTGAATCTCACAAAACCTGTGAAGGCGTCCAGGTTTCTCCCTATGAAAGCAAAAGGAATATAATTAAAGACAATATGAAAATAACACACAATTAAGCACATTTTCAGACAAGATCAATTTTATTTCCATAATTCATATTTAATATATAAATACATTAAAACGATTTCTACAAAATATAGCAAATAAACCATATACTGTTTGTAATCAGAAATGTTAAAAAATATATCAAAAATAATAAATATTCTATCCCTTTAACTGCCCTTTCATACACCCGCTGCAATAAGGCGCAAGATGTGTTTGGCGCGATGTGTTGCTATTTTCAGACCAACATAACCATAATTTTCCCATTTTGAGCCACGTTTTTTAAATAGCAAATCCATTTGCGCTGCTTTGTAGACTCGTGGCTGTTCCAGTTTAGAAAGGAGGTGTGTTAAGGCACATTGTAGGCGAATTGCTATTTTGCGAAACTAAAATAGACTAAAACAAAGAGCGTTAGTTGTGCGCCGTAAACGCTTACACATTGCTTAATACACACAGGATGTACAGCAATACACAAACTGTAATATACAACTTGCTTTTGTACAATGTTGTTGTTTGGGGTATTTATTATATGCATATTTATATTAGTTTTAATCAAAATTTTGATTTGTCCACCTGTTGGGTTTTGGAGACGTCTGCATCACCATATGAATAGTATGCGTGTTTGGATAGAACTCAGTTTCACACTTCGTTATTATTGTTCATTTATTCATTTGATGGAAATTAGAACTGAATTTAGAAATAGTTTTGAAACAAATCTTTGTGCTTAATAAATGAAATATGTAGGCTAATGCCTGTCTTCAGTGGAGTGACTACAACACTGTTTGCTTATCCACGAAAGTAAAGTAAATACAAAGTAAAGAGGCTGAACGGAGGAGGCTCATTCATTATTCTTGCTGCAGATGATCTGTAACTGTTTTCTCACTAGTGAAGCATTCAGTTTTTCCACTTACAAAGTCGCCATGTAAACAGCAAATGCTCCATGGCGCGACAACTAACTCTTAAAGGGAATGGGAGATGAGACTCTAATTGGTTTACCGCACGTTATGCTCAAAACGCATCCATAACTCATTAAGAGAATAAGCACAACCCTGTTAGACCATGCACCAGGGCGCAAACCGCATTTTTACATCCTTAAAATAGCAAAAGTGAATACGGACATGCCCTTAATGCTTTTGCGCCATGCGCTTTCACTTAGATTGTTAAAAAAAGAGCCCCTAATGTCGCTAGTTAACACACTCAATGCATTTTTTTTCAACACATCCCATAATTTCTAAAATTTCAACCCCTATGAAATGTTTGATATGTCAGTTTATGGAAAAAGTACCGGAATTAATACATTTACTATGAAAAATCTGACATTTTTAAGTATAAGACCAATTTATTTAAAAACAATCAAATGAAATCATTTTTGAATACTAAATCATCTTTAATTTTTGAAGCCATAAAATATTTCAGATTCTCATTTAACATGTTTACTTGTTGTTACTTTTTTACAATAAAACCAAAATCACGTGTAGTAGTGCAACAGGATTATGTTTGTTTGATTTTTTGTAAATCAACAATGCTGTGTAGTGTAATCCATTATTTAAAACAGTCAAAATATGGTCAGCCATTTGGTAGAACAAGCAGTTAAAGGGGTATTGAAAGGTATCGCAGTAATTACAACCTTTCAAGAAATAGCTAATTATGATAAAATCATTTTTCCAATGAATGAATGAATGAATGAATAAACGGCAATTCACTTATAATATTTTTACTTATGAGATTAGATGGCCTGCAGTTCACCCTGGTAGATGTTTTGTTTGTATTATTTGATCTTTGTGTGTTTATAAATGTAATAAAGTCTGGTATGCACTATTGCAATGAGCCTGAAATCAACATCATTAAGATGAGCACAGTAAAGACGGCCACAGAATTCTCCATTGCTTTTAGAGACAACAACAGCACACTGTGTGAAAGCTTAACAGTCTCAAATGTGGTTTTAGCATCATCTGCAAACCTTTAAACATATCTAAAGGGAAGAAAAGAAACCTTGAATTGATAACCACCTTCTCCTTGCAGGCCCGGCCACTGAAACAAATTCAGTTCTCGTGACTCTGAAAAAAAAAATAAAGCAAAAAGTATCTGATATTACACAAACAGATTGAGATTTCTGATGAGAAAAAGTGCTTTCTGGGATCCCGCTTCATCCTCCCAGTCCAAATAAAGTGCATGTGGGTCCACTCGCTGCCGAGAGTGTCAGACCACATCATGAATGAACGCCGGCTGACTGTCTCCCAGACGGGAGCCTACAAAAACGAAACACATCCGGAACAACTCATCTGTTTGTTGTTTGTGTGTGTTTGTGTGCGTGTCTGTGTGGCGGGGGATGGTGTGTGTGTGTGCTTTCAGAATTGCACTCTTGAATGGCATCGTCGAGTTACACCATAAATCTGTCCCTCATCAGGGAGACAAAATGAAAAGGCCTCCCCGCCATAAAACATCTGTAACAGTTCCATCCGCCACTAACACGTAATGGGGTAATTACCGAGAGGAGGGGGCACGGCTGCTTTCGGGAACTACGCTGAACCCCTTTTCTTTAGTAAAAGCTCACGGAATGTTCCGAAAGAGTCGATGACACCCGGATTTCATCCTGGAGGTGCATAATTGATGTCTGATCTTTTTTAGGGAGGCTATATATGTGGCTGTTCTCCACACCTCCTAATCAAGCGCAATTGAGGTTAACTGTATTGTCCCGAGCTGAAACGCTAGACAGGTAAGCTGCAAAGCCTCATGACTAATGGATGGTGCGAGCCAGAAGGGGCTGTGACCTTTTGAGACACCCCAGGCACCATCTACAGAGCCCGGAGGTGTCCATCAGGCCCACTTCCCAATCAAGTGGCCGAGCTCAGTCCCCCCGACCCGCCCTGTTCGCGGAGGGTCTGCTCTTGCTGGCTCGCTGCTCATGCCCTGTGTTTGTTTTTCTCAGTGGATCACTTTACAGTACAACTCCAAACGCTCCATTGTTCCATGCAGCGCGCGCTTGTTTTTTATGAAATCAAGCATGCTCGTAAGTCTCTGGCTCGCCCAAACTTTAAGTCAAGTTTTAAAGTCACTCTGGAATCATATTTGACGAATTTTGTTTTATTGCAGTGTTTATAACTATTATAGGCATATATGTGTATACACAGATTGATTTGATTGATTCATCCGCCATCTGGGAATGGTCAATGTGTCAACACTAACAGTAATGTTGATTTCAGACTGGCTGATTCTGACTCGACCCATTTGATGTAGGACGTTGTGATAATTCATAATTGACAATGGCATTGGAATGCAATAACTGATCGTTTTATATTGTATATTGGCTCATAGGTAGGGCCAGACGGAATCTGCGGACGTTTTTTGCCATTTCTGCAGAGAATTTTGGTAAAAATCTGCGGATTTCTGTGGAGCTATTTTGGCAGTATCATAACTAAAACCTTAATATGTAAAATAAAAAATATTATCTTCTTAACTTTTATTTAATGTTTAAAATGCAAATCCAATTAGATTTACTTTATTTGGTAAACAAAGCAAGTCTATTATATAATATATCTAAATATTACTGTACAAACTGCATTGTACATAAATCAGATGAACATTTTAATATTAGTCAATAATATTACTGTAATTAATTTACAAAGTGAATAAATATAGATTTACACACATTTATTCAAGTAAATAAACATAATTAATGATAGGCTAAAAATCTGCAGAATTCTGCGGAAGTCTACGGAAAATCTGCAGAAATCTGTGGAAATCTGCACGGGCAGATTCCGTGTGGGCCCAGTCATAGGGGTAAGCAACCAATGCTGTGTCTAGAATGCTTAACAACATCCTGACAAAAAAACTAGCATGTCTTTACGGTCCTTCTACTGTTTTGTTACATGGCACACGTACAATCAGTCCTCCAGGCACTACAAAAGTCAGCAAAGCATACTACTTCAGTGGCCACTTCTTGTTTACGTTCTTGTTTCTGGGAGTTATTCACTGGCTCTGCTTTCTTGATGATATCACACACATCATTATAGATGACATAGGGTGATTTTTTAGTAAGTAACACTTAATCATGACATTCATTTTGTAAACAAAATCACATACTCTGATAAAGTGACTATCATAACAAACAAAATTACTGTGCACACCTGGCAGGCTTGGTTGAATTAAAATGAACTGGAGTGACTGCTATTAGGCGCCATTTACACTAGTATGTTTTGGTTTTAAAATGTTTTGTTACAGTTACTTTTGATGTCCAAAATACTCCAGAATCCTTAATCAGCAATAATTTAGCATTTTTAAAATCCTGAACACCTCATTTTAGTTTGATTAAGTAAATGATGGTGTTCTGAGGCCTTTTCATTGGTCTGACTAACCAATGCAAAACTCCCGTTTCCTCGCCTTGTGTCAGCTGCATCTGGTCCAGCCTGGACAAAAAGCTACTTATGAAACACTAAACAAAAGACAGCTGACTGAAACTAAAACATACATTCTGTGCCTGTGTGAGAGGATATACAGTATCTTTACACACCTGCAGATGGCAGTAGTCTGTATTGCCATATAACAAAAGGAAAATCAGAACTAGTGCTGCACACATACAAACTGTAAACAAAGCTTAGCTTACATATTATTTTGTCAATACTCCTCGCTCACCACAGAAGGATTCAATTGTATTTATATGTCTAAAAATTCAATAAAGCATTTTGAAGAAGTCAAAACTTTAATAAATATGATTAAATGGCAGCCAGCTTCATTGTGTTCCCTCTTGACTTGCTTTGTTTACTTGGTCTCGTCATCTAATATTTTGTTTATGCACTCTGATTTGTAGCTGACACCAATTCTACATGGTGATACAAGCAATCCCCCTTTGACCTGAGCCTGGTAGCCCAACACTGCCCTACGGCCCCATCGGTTTGGTCTGTCTCAGGCTTTAGATTGTATAGTGTCTGAAAACAGCAATATAGATGAGAAGCATTTTCATTTTAGTAGGCCGTTTTAAAATAAAAAACTACTAGCGTAAACAGCCTTCGTGTGGTTCATTTAACCTCTTCCAAATCAACAGAAATTGGAACACAATATGAACCAAAACACCTAAACAAAATACAAAATAGAATGAGATGTCACAAGATGTGACCAAAAACAGAACACAATGTGAAATCGCATACTTCCCTATGACATAGTATATGAAAAACAGTATTGCTGCATCGCAATTCACATACTTATACTACACCCTAAAAAAAGTGTGTACTTTTGAGTGTGTAACAGAAGAGTATGCAAGCTTTGGGACATACTATTTCCTCGTTAACAGAACGTTATGTTGCTAATTACGTCCCCTGTCAATCATCTCAACACACCATCCCCATTTCGATTTAAATATTTTCCAGTTAGCTAGATATTAATTAGTAGTCATTCAAACAACTTTACCAAAGCCTCTCTACTTGACGATTGGTATTGTGAGTCCGCCATGTTTGTATTTTATTTACATTTTTTACACGAGTTTTTAGTTCTAATCAAATTCATGTCCAAAGTGCAATGTATTGTGGGCAATAGAAGCGGTTAGAGTATGTTCACTTTTACACTTTGAATTTTTTCCAGAAATAGAAAACCATTTAGTAGACTTATTTCAAAGTATTATGGCTAAGGATACACTATACTATTTTCGAATACTATTTAGAACAGATAGTATGCAAATTGGGACACAGCATATGTGAGCCGAGTAGCATGTCTGAATTCGTAGCATTCGAAAAACAGTTGGCGAGATGTAAGATGATGATCTACTACTTCTGGTGAGATTGTGAAGTGCACATCAAATGGACTCTACGCTATGCCATTATGCGAGAGAATTTAAGAATGGGAGTGAAGTGACGCAACTGACAAGAGTGGGTCATGACAATGACAAATGACAGATGTAATACATCTGCGTTCCAATCATTATGTCTCGCCTTCATACTATGTAGAACGTGCTTTTCAAATGGGCATGTAATAAATTTAAATTCAATTGTACTACCTATCGGACACCGCCTATGCTCAAATCAAGCATGCCTGTTTTCTCTCATCATACCATAGTCGCAATGTTGCTCATTACAATACATGCACTGAAAAGGAGATGGCAGCAATAGCACAGTCAGTTAATTCTTGCTCAACAAGACTTATCATTCAAACATGCATCACAAAAGAGTTTTAAAAAACTCTCTAGATGTCTGTTTCATGCTGACTTTAGGAGTAGCAGTCAAAGCACACGGCCATCAGAACAACCAGATGGAGGGTGGCAAAGAGGTCGCGTCCCTGCCCTGCCACTAAACACCGCTATTGTCTGATCGGCTGTGCAAATTTACCCTGCTCTTAGCACACACTCTAACCAAACCCCAAGACAAGATGCACACACACTTAACGATAGTAACCAATACCAGACCATTGTCCCTAAACACTCAATTGAGCCACGAGAGTGACAACGCCTAAAGAGCTTCCAGAAAAATATCTTGTCAAACAAGTGTGTGAGGCGTTCATCATTGCGGACACCCTGCAAATATTGGCGAGTTCTCCCTCTCTTAATCAAGAACAACTGATTCTGGACAGTGATTGAAAACACTGAAGTTATAATATACACCTTTGGGAGAGAATTAAACAGCATGAACATTGAAGTTCACTTGTAATAAATAAGAGAAAACATTAAAAAGGTAAACATAAGCAAAATAATTGGGTAACACTTTATAATAACTACACACTATGAATCATTTATTAAACATTAGCATCTAGTGAATTCATTATTTGTTAAGCCTTAACTCTACATTAATAAACATTAGTAAGCAGTTCATAAACACAGCTACAAATGCTCTATTCTTGACTTATAACCACTTTTATAATGTGCTTAATAATTGTACTTTCATAATTTGTGACTGGTTGATTTTTCATTACTTAATCAAGTATTGCATTATTTACAAACCATTTGTATTTAGGAGTAGTTGGAGGTTTTAAGATCATTCAGAATGAGTTAATAAATGATTAATAAACTTGTGAAATTAACGTTTATATATCCTATTATTCAGGCATATTGTAATGGTTACTATGTGTGTTAATAAATGCTTTATTAACTCAACTTCATGCGATTTTGTGACCTAATCTAAAGTGAAGACTATTTATGCTTTGTAAATCCCTTATAAATGACAATTAAAGACTTGGTATCATATAAACAATTATCTTTGCAAGATTTTCTAAAAAGTAAAATGGCTGTAAAGTTTATACATTGCTGAATAACAGGGGTGTCAAAATACGACATACAATTGGATAAAACAACACCAATATAATAATTTAACAATATAATAGGCAACAATGTTTAAACTGTACAGTAATTTTATTTTAGATAAGGTTGCAAAGATTTATTTTTTATTTGATACAGTTTCATTTGTGTATCTTCAAATGAATAGAAATGCATAATGTCATTTATTTTCTTTTTTCCTGTTTAGAATTTAACTGAGCCTTTAATTGTCATTTGTAAGGGATTTATAAAGCATAAATAGTCCTCACTTTAGATGAGGTCACACAACTGGATGAAGTTAATAAAGTTTTATTTTATATAAATTTTTTTTTACATACGTATTAACTATCAATATATGCCTGAATAATAAGGATTATAAATGTTAATTTGAATAGTTTATTAATCATTTACTAACTGATTCTGAATGATCTTAAAAAACAACCAACTATGCTTAAATAACTGGTTTGTAAATAATGCGATACTTAATTTAGTAATGAAAAATAAATCATTAACAAGACAAGAAAGAACAATTATTAAGCACATTATAAATGTGGTTATAAGTCAGGAATACAGCATTTGTAGCTGCAGTTGTAAACTGCTTACTAACATTCATTAATGTAGAGTTAATGCTTAACAAATAATGAATTCACTTTTTACTAATGCTTAATAAATGGTTCAGAGTGTGTAGCTATTATAAAGTGTTACCAATAATTGGATTAATAATTTGATTAGAATAAAATATTTGTAACTATACACAAACTATTACACACTTAAACTATTATGCTTAAACACTTAACTATACACACTACAGTCAAACTTCAAACAGTCAAAAGTCAAACTTTAAGAATTAAAAAAATATTAATATAATATATATAATATATATTTTTTTATATTTTTTGTTCATATTAACTTTTTAATCTACAATGAATCATTAAATGAAGCATTTTCTGCTCACCAAGGCAGCATTTAACATAATATAATACAAAAATAAATAAATAAATAAATAAATAAATAAAATGTACAAAAAAATGAACATTGTGAAATATAATTTCAATTTTAGATAAATTGATGATTGATTTCTGAAATAAAAACAGAATAACACAAAAATTCTGAATATTTTATAGTTTTTTGTATCAAATATAGGCAGCACTATGGTTCAGTGATTAGCACTTTCACCTCACAGCAAGTAGGTTGCTGGTTCAAGTCCCAGTTGGGCCAGCTGGCATTTCTTATGTTCTCATGTGTGTGAATGTAAAAGTGTATGGGTGTTTCCCAGTGGCTGGAAGGGCATCCGCTGCTTAAAATATATGCCGGAATAGTTGGCGGTTCATTCCGCTGTGGTGACCCCTGATACTGTATATAAGGGACTAAACCGAATGAAAATGAATGAATGAATGTATCAAATATATGCCGTCTTGGCAGCACAATTTAAGGTCAATTTAAAGTTTAAGGTCAAAATTATTAGCCCCTTTAAGCTACAGTATATTTTTTTTTCGAAAGTCTACAGAACAAACCATCGTTATACAATAACTTGCCTAATTACCCTAACCTGCCAAGTTAACCTAATTAACCTAGTAAAGCCTTTAAATGTCACTTTAAGCTGTATAGAAGTGTCTTGAAGAATATCTAGCCAAACATTATTTACTGTCATCATGGCAGAAATAAAAGAAATCACTTATTAGAAATGAGTTATTAAAACGATTATGTTTAGAAATGTGTTGAATAAATCTTCTCTCTGTTAAACAAAAATTGGGGAAAAAAACAGGGGGGCTATTAATTCAGGGGGGTAATAATTCTCACTTCAACTGTATATTTAATTTATCAGCACAATTTAATTTAATAACACAATAAAGATCCTTTATTATCCTTAACCTATGAAGATTTTATAGGTTTTTTGTATCAAATAAATGCAGTCTTGTTGTTAATACTCACTGTATATTAAAAAGCTAATATAAAAATGTAAAGAAAAACAATAATAAGCCGAGAAGCAAACACAACAATATTAACAAAATAATTGCAATAATTGCAACTCTCATTGATTCAAATATCCTTTGATTGGTTTATATTACAAGTTAACCACAATAATAGATTTTTAATTTAACAGCACGATTTATTTTAATAACACAATAAAGATGCTGAATATTATTAAAGTTTTTTGTCTCAAAATAAATGCAGGCTTGGGAGGTAATATAAAAACTAATATAAACAATATAAAGTGAAACAATAATTAGCAGAGAAAAGCAAACCCAACATTATTAACAGAATAATTGCAACTCTCATTGATTCAAAAATCTCTCAGTGTTTTTTTTTTTATTATTGCAGGTTAACCACAATAATAGATTTTTAATTTAACAGCACAATTTGATTTAATAACACAGTAAAGATGCTGAATATTTTTATAGTCTTTTTTTTTTTTTTTTTTTTGTATCAAATATATGAAGTCTTGGTGTTAATACTCACTGTATATTTAAAAGCTAATATAAAAATGTAAAGAAAACTAACATAAGCAGAGAAGCAAACCCAACAATGTTAAAAGAATAATTGCAACTCTCATTGAGTTAAAATCTCTTGATTTTTTTATTTTATTTTACAAGTTAACCACAATAATATATTTTTAATTTAACAGCACAATTTAATTTAATAGCACAATGAAGATGCTGAATATTTTTATAGGGTTTTTTTGTATCAAATATATGCAGTCTCAGTGTTGATACTTGCTGTATATTAAAAAGCTAATATAACAAATATAAAGAGAAACAATAATAAGCAGAGAAGCAAACCCAACATTATTAACAGAATAATTGCAACTCTCATTGCTTAAAAAATAAAATGTCTAGAATTTTTTATTACATGTTAACCACAATAATGTATATATTTAATTTAACAGCACACTTTAATTGAATAACACAATAAAGATGGTGAATATTTATATAGGGTTTTTGTATCAAATAAATGCAGTCTTTGTGTTAATATTTACTGTCTAATAAAAGTCTAATATAAACAATATAAAAAGAAACAATAATAAGCAGAGAGAAGCAAACGCAACAATATAATTGTTATATATATATTGTAATAAAAATAACAGAATAATTGCGACTCTCATTGATTCAAAAATTTCTCGATTTTTTAATATTACGTTAACCACAATAATATATTTTTAATTTAACAGCACAATTTAATTTAATAACACAATAAAAATTCTGAACATTATTAAAGCAATTTTGTATCAAAATAAATGCAGGCTTGGAGTTAATACTTATTGTATATTAAAATTCTAATATAAAAAATATAAAAAGAAACAATAATAAGCAGAGAGAAGCAAACCCAACATTATAATAGGGGGTTAACCATAATATTACTCCCAAACTTCAATCCTAAAACATTCTCCACATGCTACTATTAGATTTTAAACATTCTGCCAGCGTTAATAAGATAAAAGCACTGTCTCCATTTTCAAAATGGCCCACGGCTTGTGTTATAATGCGATTAGCAGGTATAAGCTAAAGCCAGGTGTTACTCAAAAGCATCTCAGACTATGATTGTGGAGACTCAGCAGATGCCCCATTTTTCATCCATCCTCCTCCGTCATGTTTTTCTGCAAATCAACAGCTGCTAATTGCTTTGGCCTCTGTTGATATAAAACCCTATTTTCAAAGAGAACGGCTCTACAACATAGGATGAAAGATAATCTGACCTTTGACCGCCAGGCATGGGCAAGTGTATGTACTGTTTGGGTCAGCCTTTTGTCTTTGTGTTGTGTCCAGCGGATGAATTGGGGGTTAGTCAAGGCATCTGCCACCCTTCAAGCTCGCTCTCATCCAGCCAACATCCTCCCATCTGTGTGCACGCCAGTCCTTCTGTCTCCTCAGAGATTTACTGTCTTTTGATGGCTCTCTTTCTCTGGCCATTCAGGTTTATGAAGAGGCTCCTGACACCCTTACTTTAAACCTTAATCATGAAGATAAAAGATTAGAAGTGGCAGATAACTGAACATGTACACTTAAATTTGGCATTTATTATGTTTCCATATTTTAATCAATTTGATTCTTCTTGTTTTCCTTTATAAGACAAAAATCTATGGAAATGAATGGAGTCTTTTGGAGGATTTAAAAGCATGAATGTGACACTTATATTATAAAAAAAACACTAAACTTTCATTAAATTGCTAATTATTTGAGCTCTGAAGCTTTTTCAGTTATAATTTGTCATGTCAGTTGACATTTTAGAGTTTATGACATTGAAACATGTATAGAAAAGTGAATTTGGCATGTTTAACTCACAGAATTTGTGGTATAATGTTGACTTTCACTAAAATCCCTTTAACTGCTACTTTATTTTCTAAAAAACAAATAAATAAATTTATAATAAATCAAAAGTTAAAGGCCCCTATGATGAAAATCAACTTAAGCTGTTTGGACAGAACTGTGTGTAGGTATAGTTTGTCCACTGTCATACTAGAGTGATATAAACACAACAAATCTCTCTTTTTAATTTCCTGACATTAAAATAGCACCCAAATCCCAGTGATTTTGAAGATCACCACAATGTGACGTTGGAGTGCGGATTTCCCCGCCTACCAATTTGGCTACACTCTCAGAAATAAAGGTACGCAAGCTGTTACTGCGGTGATACCTTTCAAAAGGTACACATTTGTACTTGAATTGTCCATATTGGTACCTGAAAAGTATATATTAGTACCTAAAAAAAATTTAAGAGGAAAAGTTTTGTACTTTTTAGGTACGAATATGTACCCTTGAGGTATCAATATTGAATATTAATTAAGGTACAAATTTGTACCTTTTGAAAAGGTACCACCCCAGTGACAGCTCACAAACCTTTATTTCTGAGAGTGTACAAAAACAGCTAGGATGTATTCAGACACCAAAATGAGCAGATTCTGGAGGCTATAATAAATAATCTGATGGGTATTTTGAGCTGAAACCTTACAGACACATTCTGGAGACACCAAAGCCTTATCTTACATCTTTTAAAAGGGCTAAAATAGGTGCTCTTTTAGGTTACTGTAAAGCACTTACAGAGAAAGTAAATGAAAGAAGGATTTAAAATCAATTGTTAAAATTCAAATTAATTACATTAAATATTTAACATTTGTGAATTGTTTGAGCTATTTAAATAACAATTAGTACAGCCATTTTCGGTTGATTACATTAAAATTAGCATCACGTTGTCGATTTTTGATGTTGCAAATGTTATCAACTCGTGTATTTGTGGTAAATTGTTCAGTATTTCAATAAGATAATTTTGATTTATTAGATTTAAAGATAATCTTTTGACAAATTTTCATACATTTAAATTACAAAATCTGTCACTAAAGTTGATTAAAAAAACAACAACAACTATAAAACAAAGAAAGAAAAGGAACTTCACATTGAAAGTGGGGTGAACTTTGTTTCAATTTAAAGGGAGTAATTTGAAGTTTACAGTATACTTTGATAACAAACGCTTATTTATTTATTTTTTTATTGTACATCATCATTTGGCATGAGTGATAAAGCTGTTAAAACAAATGTAACAATATTAAGCAGATTGTTTACACTAAAATCATATCTACACACTCAAAATAGTAAGATTTTGCTTGAAAGAAAATGGTGAAATCATTTAAATATATTAACCCACAAATGACACTGTTCAACCCAGAACATCCCTTTTAACATTCTATTAAAAATGCATTTGTCCCACTTTTTGATTTATGCAGTCTTAGTCTGTTTGATGCATCCATTATCAGCAACTGATTTATAAAATGAGACCGTTCCAGAATCAAGACTGTATATCTTTGAGATGAAGCATTACCAGAGCCCTCCGCAGTTGAAATCCAGTCTGATAGCGCCGTGCACAGATGTGATGTGTCAAGGCTATTTATGAAGAACATTCCCCAAATCTCCACTGAAAGGTATCTGTCCCACTGCCAGGCATTTGACTGTACGATTTTATGAAAGACAAAAACACACATTCGCACACATTAGACATAACATTCAAATAAACAGTGATGTCTCAAGAGGCATTCCCGACAGTAGAGGATAGCTCTCCGATGACCAGGAAAAGTCATTTACTTAATGCAGCGCTGAGTCCAGGAATGCACTGAGGAACCCGGAATGGTAAACTCTGCATTCCTCTTTTGCTAAACAGCCTCTGTATCTTCTGCATTCCGATCTCCATCTACTCTTTCGATGAACCCGGCCATTATTTCATAAATCATAATCGAATAAGAGACAGTCTCAGGTCTGCGATCGGTCTTCTTTTGCACCCTTTAAAAGGTCACTGATGTTCTAGGAATTCAGAAACCGTTTCTGACCAGTTTCATGCTCAAACGTGGATGGAAACCTCAAGGAGGCGATTCAGGATATTTAACCACATCTTAGTTTATCCCATATTGTTTTCTTTGGACATGGTATTTTCATCAGTGCAGTGCACTAGCCTATAAATTTGCATGGGCTTGTCAAAATCCTGTGTCGAAACATGAAGTGGGATGAAGAACCTGCTTATTTACATATTTGTGTAGTCTCAGTCTCATTGATTGGACAAACACAGCACATGAGGTGTTATTGGCTTTACCATTGACCTATCTCATGGCACCCGATTCGAATGTCATCACTCGATCGAATGGGCATTATCAGTGGTTATCAGTTGATAGATATGGGCCAGTAGGGGCCTTCTGCGTCTACTGGTAGGCTCAGAAGGTTGTTATCATCCATCCACATGGTTAATCAGCTATACTAATAGAGAAGACACCAGATCTGTTTTTACATTACTGTGACGGTTGTGAGGGTTGAGGTAGATGTTAATAAAATACAATTAATGGGAAATTTAAGTGAAGTTTATTTATAAACTAATTTCGAGAGAATCACGTGCTTATGATTGATCACAGCTGGTCCTGTATCAGCTCACGATTGATTCACCAATCAGATGACTCCTAAGTCACCATAAATAACCAGAGTTTTCTCATCTCAGTATCTTCATCTTGAAGAATCACCCCCCTACCCACCACTACTCCCCCTCCTTTACAGATGGGCGGCCCAAGCTCTTAGCAAGTGTACATCTCTCCTTAGCCATCCTATATCTGTCGTTAGCCAAAAATAAGTTGGGGGAATTCATCGAGATCTACCTGAGATCAAACTCCCCTCTTGCCCTGCAAACGGGAGGGAGCCCAGGGCTCGAGGATCTCATATGCTCAGGGCTTTCTACCGAGACAGCATGCCAAACAAGCTTTATTATCAATCATCAGCTAAGTGTGAACTCTTGAATAAATAATATAAATAATTCTTGTGGTTAATCAGTGATACTAATAGAGAAGACACCAGATTCAGATCTGTTTTAAATTACTGTGACGGTTGGGTTTAGGGTTGGTGTAGATGTTAATAAAGTACAATTAATGGGAAATTGAATAAATAATATAAATAATTATCGTTTATATGTTGCAGACTACTAGCAAGTTTATCCAGAATGTTTTTTTTTTTGGATTATTTTATATTTTTTCTTGTTCCCTCCAAGTGACATTTTTTTTTCATTTTTTTATATTTTTACTCAAATACTGAAACAACTGTTCATATTTTCCTATAATAACCTACTTTGAGTTATTTAAAGAAGTCATTTTCATTAAACTGTGAATTTTTTTATTTTCATAAAAAAGTCAGTAGGCTTTAAGTGTTTTTTTAAAAATTGGATACAATAAGGTGGCATTCTCCTTACATTTCAACCATCGAATATCAAGAGGAAACTTTTTAAAATGAACAGATTACTATAATTAATGAAGAATTATTTTACTGAATGAATACTATACAGTGTTATTTTACATTACATTACAATTTCTGTACCTAAATACTGTTTTACTCTACGGAAAACCATAAAGCACTGTTTATTTTACTTTTTTGTTGTTGTTGTTGCTCTATTGTAATTATTTTTGACCACAATTTGTTTATTATTTTTAAATACATGATTCACACCCTTAGAAAAAAAAAAAAAAAAAAAAAAAAAAAAATCACCCTAATTGATCCTAATAATGATTTCTTTGCAAATAGAGCTAATTCAACAAATATGGTGAAACTGTATTCATTCATGCAATATATGTCGCAGAAAAACTAAATATCTCAATGTCAGATTTTTCCAATATCACGCAACCCTACAAAGCAATATTAAGGATGGGTTAAATATTACTTTAATAGGCTATTGTATGGAAGAGACAATAAACTCAAACAAGCTTTGCCAACAGGTATCCTTGTGATAGTGATTCCTTATTACCAAATCTAACGTTATTTAAAAAACTCTCCTTACATTTTACACTACGAATTAACAGTTAATAGCAGGAAAAACGTATAATTTTAATGTTTTTAGGCAAGTAAGAATACAACGGTCTCAATACCTCAGAAGCTGACATTACTTCGATGTCACGGTGTTAAACTCGCAGTCTTTCCTGTTATCACGTGAAAGTGAGGCTGTTAATTGCTAAGTATCTGGTAAATATTGTATGCTGAATCGTTACCAAAGTCACTAAGTATCCTATAGTCTTTGATGGTTACACCGTACACGCTGGACACTTTACATGCCAATATTGTTGCTAGAGGGGTACCTGAACTTGGGAAAAGGGGGCTGCTAACCAGCTTTTAAATTACGCAGGGTTAAAAGCAGAGTTTCCAGAACGAGATAATCCAGGTCTCAAAGGGTGCATTCTAAAAAGCCTTTTAGGGAGTAGAAACCTTAAAAAGGTAACACTGTTATATAATTTGATTTAAATAAGAATAATAAAAAATTTAAAGAGTTAACTCAGTACTACACTCAGAAATAAAGATACAAAAAGCTGTTACCTTTTCAAAAGACAGGGGGAGTGGGGACTGTTGCTACAAGACTTATTCCTCAATTCAGAAATGAGCTAGAGTGATGATATTCTACATATTCTCAGTAAGACCCCTCTTCAATCTGAGAGAAATCAGCCATATGTGACTGTTCCTTCAGTATAAAATTCATTTTTAGGTAAAATAATAATAATAATAAAAAAATAAATGTTCAGAAAATTTCTCATACTCTCTAATCCGTTTTTGTGAAACATTATTCATTTGTATCATTTAAATCACTGTTTTTTAGATTTCAATAGGTATAGCTGTTAAACGTTAAAGCTATTGTATTGCACAGTTTAATCAGGGTTGAAAAAGTTGAGACAGTTAACAGTTACAAAATTACTTAAAATATTTGCAAATTTAACAATGTACAATCCTTATTTCATCGCAGTTTAATTTAATTTGAAAAAATAAATTATTTGATTAATTAATTCAGTTCAAAGAAGTAGTTTAGCAAAGTTTCAGTCTAGTTTTTCAGTAAAACCATATTTTTGTAAAACAGTTTTTTTAGGCCTGATAATTGGTTGTTGCTTGTTCATTTAATAGTCTGTATTTACATCATCAATTTAACACGTTTACCAATTTAACCAATTTACATTTAGTCTGTTTATCAAAAAATATTAATAAAATCCAACCTGATGTTTTAATTGTTTTTTTATTTTTACATTTTAATGAATGTTGCAATGGTCCCTGTGGGTTGTTGCAACCGTCGCCCTGCTCAGGGTCAGTTGCAACATTTGAATTTGTCTTTACAAGTTTGAATTATTATCATATGTACACATATTATAGTATTGTGGGTGGGTGTCCAATAAATGTGGGTTTATTATATTAAAACTTTGGGTTTCCACATGAAACGGTCTCTGAGAAACTGAAGGAAATGCAAAAATGTGCACTTTTTACATTTTTGCAACTAATGTACACTTTAGGTAATAATACATTACTTTAAGGTTCCTATATGGGCCCTTTAGGTACAAATTAGACCTTTTGAAAAACTATTTTCTCTGCGACAGCTTTGTAACCTTTGTTTCTAAGAGTATATAAATATGGGCTTTCAACTACTGTGATACATTTATAATTATTCATTTTTGTAAGCCAACTGTTGAGTTTTCCCCCATATTTTAAATGGCTAAGACTTTTATGAGTAATAAAAATATTCTGTTTTAACTTATACAGCAAACCTTATAATAATAAATTAATAAATAATAAAGCTAATGAATACTGAATTATCATATTGAATTATCTAAAGATAACAAATTGAGACACATGTTATTTGTTAGAAGGGATATGCAGACCTTTTAAATGATATTGTGTATCCATCTGTTTAGACAGCTCTAAAAGGCCCTGTAATGGGTGATGATGAGATCCCACCTGACACAGCACATGCTGTCTCATCCTCATTCTAAAAGACATTATCATTGTAAGCGTCATTCGTAGAGACAGCTAAAGGGCACATTAGCATCCTTTTCCCCCTCCTTGAACAAACATGTGTAGAGTGACATGATACTGTAACAGAGTCTGGACAACATATAGCATTTCAAAGCAATTTCCTAATTGCTTCCAGGCCAAGGCCAATGCCTATATGGAAGCAATCCTTGCCTTCAACCTTTTCATCTGAAGATTGGGAAACATTACAGTGTTAAAAAAAACTTGACCCGCGGATGGCTAATTCATTGGAAAACAGTCTTTTGCTTGAACACTCCCCGCTGGAGATGTATTTCCTTAAATCTCTGTGGTCCACATGTTTCAACACCATTTCAACGCTGAGAGGTGACTGTGCAAGGCATAACTCTACGACATATTAGCACCATTACACCGAGCTGATTATTGGAGCAGAAACGTATGCGAGGATAAAAACTCTGCTAATAACGCACTGTGAAAATGAGCCACAGAAATGCCATGGGGATTTGAAGCCGTCTGAGAGCTAATAAAAATGTGAAACAGATCAGGTGAAGAGCTGGATTATCTCAGAAGAGGATCTGTCAGTAATGGAAACAAAAGATGGACACATGAAAAGAAGCTGCTGAGTGAAAACAACAATGGAACTGTTAAACTTCACGCTGGACTGAAACTAACATTTTGAAATGAAACTAAATGAGGGGGAAAAAAACTCAACAAAGTAGTCTGCACAGACCTCGATCAATGATTCAACTTGTGTTTTCCTATAAAATGGATTAATTGCTAAAAGAACTCAATGATATTTCATTCAAAATGAGGAAAAAAATCAACCTGCAGTTTGCATGACCATTAAAAAATACACACTATATATTCCCACCACCAATGATTTTCATAGTTGTCACCAGCTGCTAAAATGGCTACCATAAGGTCACCATCTCCTGTTATTTAACCCTAAAATTAATTCTCTGTTAAAGCATTTGGGAGATTGCAGCACAACGCTTGGAACTTATACAGTTTATTCTGTAAAATGTACTCTTTAAATGCATATGAAGAGTTCAGATGCAGAGACCTTTAAGTGCGCAGCATAATTTAGTACACCCCATTTTGAAAATGAATATTTTTATCCATTTCTCAGTGAATATAGGCAATGTATTTTGGTGCATTTAAACAAAACAGAATTATTAAACAGATATATTTATTTAAATAATATTTTTGTGACCTTTTTAGTGACTATTTAGACATTGAAAGATAATAAAAATTTCAACTAAATTGTTTTTTTTTTTTTTTTTTTTTTTTGCTTTTCTTGATTTTTCCTCTTTTTTTAAATATGTTTTTAATATTTTTCTATAACATAAATTTGGGTGCACTAGTTTTTGAACCGTTATCGTAAGTCATTTTGTTAGATAAGCACCAGATATGGCTTCAGTACTGACTAATCTAATGTATATGCACAAATATAATAATGTATAGCTTACTATTAAAAATATTCGTTTAATCAGATGTGTGAGGGAGGGGTGTACTTATTTATGTCGAGCACTGTACATCTATATTGTGCATGAAGATGTGAAATGTAGGGCATGTATAAGTCAGAAAATTTGAATGGACGTGAGGAGTCACTGGCACCACACAAAGTGCATTTATTGCTTTTATTAGTACAGTAATAGTGTGGATTATTATCCATTGATATACTGTATATATATATATATATAAATTTATATATTTTGGAAAACCTTAAACTCTAGCTGAATGCACCTCAGTACGTAGATTCTATGCAATTATGAGGTAGACATCGATAATGGTATTTCCACCCTCAGCAATGATGAATACATTTTAAATTAATTTTGTTTTATCAGCGTAAGAAATACACGATTATCATGAAACTCTGTACATCACAAATAATAAAATAATTATAGAATAGAAATTATAGCGATTTGAGTGCATTTATAAATGTACATTAACAAAGAAATGTGGTTTTGCATTTCTTCATCCGTTGCACTTTTAGGTTTTACTTTACAAATATTTACAGCTCAAATAATGAACAACAGTGCATTCAAAGCTAATGTGCATTTTAATATAATCTCGCTTGCGAGTCTTTTTTTTTCCTTGTCAGTCGTTAGGTCGGGAAAAAACGCTCCTTCCAGACTACTTGGACAGTTGCGGAAGTGCATTTTGTAAAGATGCAAACGTTGATGGAAATCCATTTTTATGTCTTCTCAGAAAGTACAAAACGACATTTTGTGGGTTTTTATCAAATGTCCAGGCACTTCAAAAGTAATTTGTGCGGTGCTCCTCAAAAGCATCAGTCAAGCTCGCTCTCTTTCTCTCTGTAGGGAAGCAGCAGAATCGCCATATTTAGAGTTTGGAACATTCACCTTTGCCCCCGAAAGCTGAATATGCCTCTTTACACACCGTTGGTCGTAAAAACCGTGTCCAGGGCACTGCGTTTTACTCATTCAATATTATCCATATAACTAACAGATGAGTTTCAACAGGTGCTCGTCTCCACATTCTTCTGAGTCCACGCGGATAATGGTGTAACACAATCCTCAGTGAATCTTGCCAAGACGGTTACGCACTAAATCTGTCGTTTCTTCTACCTGCCGACAACTTGAATATTTAGGGTTTTTGGACACGCAATTACAAAAAAAGGAAACCCAGCATGTGTGTTTAAAAAAAAAACAAGTTTTTTTGTAGAGAAACTATACACGCGCTCTTGGCACAACCGTGAACAGCAGCCGTTGGAGATCGCTTAAAATCGTCCAAAATGTCTCTGATGAAGAAGAATCCCTTTTGCATAGGTGAGAATGCGCAGTTTGAGCGGCTCAAGCGCGTCTTTACGCATCGTTCAAGTGTTGCCTTGGTGCCATACTCTGCTGTGTCTGTGTGATTCGCTACCTACAGCCACACTGTTCTACCACCATGTCCTCGTACTGTTTGTACACGACGTTGTTTCCAGAGTCTATGTACAGTATACTGATGGGGCTGAGTTTTGTGGGGACGCAACAGCTCGGTGGAGTGCTGTTGGGGTCCATGGAGTTCATGAGCGTCTGAATGATGGCGTGGTTGGTCGGCTCCAGGTGCGATCTCAACGGGAAGTCGCACACGCCCTCGCAGTGGTAGGCTTCGTAATCCAGGGGAGCGATGATCCAGTCGTCCCATCCGAGTTCTTTGAAATTGACGTGCAGCGCCTTTTTGCTGCATCTCGATTTGGACTTTTTGCCATGCCTTTTCCCGTGACGATTATTAAGCGCAGTTCTCCGTCTGCGCCGCGCTTTAAACTGCAGAGCGCTCTCCTCCTCATCATCATCATCTCCGCGAGACTTAATTTTCTCTTTCATCTCATTAAACAAGTTCTCTCTTTTTTTGGACCGCGTGTAGACCACCAGTATGGCCCTTTCTTGCTGCGTCCGGCTGTGACGGTGGAAACCCAGTTGCTTTAGGTCGATCTCGGTGTCAGATTTGCCATGCGTAACCTTGAGCTGGAGACAAAGCTGATTCCCTTGGTGCCTGTTTTTAAAAATCCCCCAAACGTCCAGAACCTCCCATTCTGCTTTTCGGGAATCCTGAAGATCAATGGACCTGGAGGCCAGTGCCCTCTCTGATCGACATGAGAGTAAATGAAAGTTGTAGACGCCTGATGGGGACGGTTGGACATCCCCAGGCGATTTGCGAAATATCCTTAATTCAGCACCGACCAGCTCCTCTTTGTCTGAGAGAGTTGAAACATCAAACAGATACGTTTGTCTTCGCAAAGGAGAGAGCGTGAGATCGTCTGCAAGATAAAGAGAAATAATTGCAGTCAGATTCACTTAAAGTGACTCACATTCTCATAAAGAGGTCAGGTAAAATCTAAAACCTTATTTTCGGCTTTCTTTTAGTTCAACAAAGGGAAAATATACACACAAAAAGAAACAAGAGAAGCTATTAACTCACATTTCATTTTTTTTTTCATATTACAAAAGTTTGGCATAAAAATAAAACGTTGGACGGTTAAGTAATTTCTCTATCACATGCTAGGCTTTGTTTTACATTTAAAAAGAAGCTATAAAAGAGCATCTAGCTAAATAAAATAAGTTTAGCTAAAAAGCTTAAACTGCATCAGCCTACCAAATTTTGTTGCCATTTTTATTTAATTTAGCTTGAGTAAAACTGTGGTTACACTTACAATTCGGCCATTTGAACACATGTACGGAAAACTTTTTTTTGACTGCATGTGTTTCTTTGGGATTGATAAAAAGTAATTGTACATTATATTCTTCCGATCAGCTTGGTTTCTAGGCTCTGTAAAGCATCAGTACAGACTCTTTAAAAATAAAGCTCTTAGTTGGAATTGATGGGATACGGTTAATGTCCATGGAGATTTTCCATTCCAACAAAAAAGTTCCTTTAGGCTATAGATGAAAAGAGTTTACATTAATAAAATGCAGTTCACACTAAGTACAAAAATAAATATTTTAGTTACAGTTCACTGAAAAGTTTTAGGAAGAAAAAAATAGTTCTTATGGAATCATTGTGGAATCATTTGTAACCTTTAAAATCTACAAGTTACAATATTTAGAACTTAAAATGATCTCGCGTTTGAACCCCTTTTGGAAATTATTTATTTACATGGTCATTCGTTCCTGTCTAACATATAAACACTTTGCAAAATAATTTGTCATTAATACGCACAGGTGATTACACAAATAAGAGAGATCTTGTAGCCATAGTGAGTGAAAGAAAGAGTGGTGGGGGAAAGAGTGCGCCAGACACAAAGCGACATACTGTACGTGTTGAACAATGCACAATTATTGCATTCTTTCCCCTTCAGGAATCCAGAGGCCTAGTCGCACTTTATCACCGCCTTTTATCTCTCTGACAGACCAAACGAGAAGCATTTATCAGAATTCATGTGGGCTTGTGTATGTAATAATTTTCTTAAACTGTTAGACTATATTATCGCTCCAGATTACATTTAGCCTAAACCAAAATATTATATAAACACATGCAGACAAATTTTAATTTGGCCTTCCGAGAGCCGATTCATTTTTATTGTTGATCAATACAACTAAAATCCATACCTCTGTGAATGAAAATTTAGAAGAAATAACTCGAAAATTAAATAACATTACGTTTTACCTAATCGATATGTTAATAAATCATTGTCAAATAATTACAATAGCCTAATAAAGCGTCTGTTTTCGTTCCTCTGCTCGTATTTGCGTTTTTATAAGACCTCAAACAAATCGAATACAAGGTCACCAAATAATTAACAGTTCTGAATTCCCTCCCACCCCATTAAAATGCGCTCCTCTTATATTTCATCCCTTCTGCCAAAAACAACATCCCCGTTCAAAAGTGATTATTGCGCACATAAAACACAATTGCATGCAGCAAGAGTTGGACGAGTTTACGCGACGGCCTAAACAAATAGCCCAGGCCACCATTAAAAATTCGGAAATAACTACGTCCACGCGGTCGCTCACTTTTAATCAGCGAACATTCTTGTTTAATAATTCGATTCTGCACGACGACAGAATGACGGAAAGAAGAAAAAAATGGGAGAGAGAAAGAAAGAGAGAGAGAGAAAGAGACTTCTTATGGTGTGGCTACCGGGGCACCATCTGCGTTTTAATGAGTTACTCACAAGTGCCAAAAGTAATTTTCATACATTCCGTTTGTTCTTGTCTGATCTTGCAACCATAACGATCTAAAATTTGGGGAAATGTCTTATCTGTTTTGAAGGAAATTCCTTCCTGTTGCACAAAAAGATTACTGCCTTATCATAATTGAACGGCGCTTGAGTGGAAATGATTCTTGATGACATTCAGCAGCGAATGACGCGCATGGCGCACATATAGCCAACACACTGTAGCGCAGCCAGGCAACTGGAACGGTTTTGCATTAAGTGTGGACGGCAAATGTTACCCACCTATTTCTATGCAGCACTTTAGAGTGCTTTTTTAAAAACTTGTTGATCGGTAACAATGGAAAATGCACTATACTATCCACAATGTTAAGAGAGAAAAATATCCATAAAGCATCGACTCTCCAAACCTAAACAGATATATAAGGTCCTCTCCAGTTTTTGCTCTTCTCTTTCGGTTGTGTGCCACTGGCTGAACTAGTTCATTACGGGAGAATAGACAGTGTTTGATATGTTATGACATGGACACTCAATTAGATCACCCAGTTCAAATACTCCAATCAGCGGTTTGATGCAAAGCAACCCTCAGAGGGTCCAGTGAAGGGTCATAGCCAATGACACATCAAATCAAAATCAGTGAGCAAAGTGAGGCTTTTTTCATCAAATCAGAGTGCGCTTCTCTTCTCTCTGCGAACGCGTTTTTCTGCAAAAGCAAAGCGCAATGTTTGTTTGTTTGTTTGTTTGTTTGTTTTGCCTTTCACAAGTTTCACACATATTTTATTGCAAGTAAAACCAACTTAATTGTGACTTAAGCGCTTTTAAAAGTTTTTTTTAATAAAGTAGATAAAATAAAAGTAAATAGAATAGAGTAAAAAGGAAAACCTTGTTTTTAT
>NC_079450.1:17600603-17693103 GCF_903798145.1 Danio aesculapii | reverse complement strand
GAAAGACACGGAAAACACATTTTCACAGGAGAATATCTGACTTTAGCATTGTTTTTCAGATAATCAAGAATGTTCCCTTAAAATGTTTCTTAAATATCTGCAAACATATTATTGTATTTTTATGATTTAGAAGTGTCAAAAACTTACATACAGCACCTTTAATTTATTCATGTTGTTCTAACACAAATCAATTGTGTGGAACCTAGCAGCTTTAAAGTGTGTACAGCATCTTGCATTAAACGGATAGTTCACCAAAAATGACAATCCTGTCATCATTTGCTTATCCTTCACTTGATCAAAAATAGTTTGATTTTCTTTTTTTTCTGTTGAGATAGAAAAAATTTAAAAAAAGTTTGACCGAGTGGAGGACGAATAAATGACAGACTTAATTTTTGAATGAACTGTGCCTTTTAACATTAAAATGCCACTTGCCATTCTATCATCTACCAGCAGAGGGCAGCAAAACACTATTAATATAAATGCACCACCCACTATCATATGATAAACAGCAGACAAAGCAGTAGCCTACACGCATTAGCCTGGATTAACTCCAGTTTTTAAGATTAAATAAAGTTATTAAACGAAACGAGACAACATATATGCATTTGGTGTTAAAATACGTGTGTCCAGTATTTTGAAGTGTCATATTCAGAATTCGATTCGATTTGTCGGCCTGATGTGACGCTGGATCTGCGGATTGACTTCAGCACCATGGAGAGCCGACGCTCAGTCACTGCGCTCAGCCTCACTGTCAGCACACATACACGCACATATACTGTCATTGGCGCCACCCTAGGCGAATTACCCCATATACGCCCCTATACACCTCCACCCCATGTTTTGCGCAGCGGATACCCTTCCAGCTGCAACCCATCACTGGGAAACATCCATACACACTCATTCACACACATACACTACTGTATACTGTCTGACCTTACAGGAGCTCACAGCAGGTTAATATCCTAAACCAACCAGCTGTGTAAACGATACCTATACCTTTAGGCGGGACTTAAAGTCAGGGACTATGGTGAAGTAGTATCTTTTTTGAGAGTTCACATTTATTTGGTCAATTCCCGATTAGAAACTGAGTAGTTTCTGTGTGGAGTTCGCTTGTTCTCCCCGTTTTTGCGTGGGTTTCGTCCGGGTGCTCAGGTTTCCCCAAAAGACATACGCTACAGGTGAGTTGGAAGGCTAAGTTGTCCGTGGTGTGTGTGTTTGAGTGAGTGTGTATGGATGTTTCTCAGTGATGGGTTGCAGCTGGAAGGGCATCCGCTGCGTAAAACATATGCTGGATAAGTTGGCGGTTCATTCCGCTGTGGCGACCATAGATTAATAGGGACTAAACCGAAAATAAAATGAATGAATAAATGAATGGTTTGGTAGTTTTAACAAAAGTACACTGAAAAAAGGTATTCATTGGATTTACTAAAAAAAAATTAAGGTAAAGTGGTTGCAAGCAAGGTACAATCACCGGCCACTTTATTAGGTACACCTGTCTAACTGCTCGTTAACGCAAATGTCTAATCAGCCAATCACATGGCAGCAACTCAATTCATTTAGGCATGTAGACATGGTCAAGACTATCTGCTGCAGTTCAAACTGAGCTTCAGAATGTGGAAGAAAGGTGATTTTAAACGCGGTATGGTTTTTTTGTGCCAGACAGGCTGGTTTGAGTATTCAGAAAGTGCTAATTTGCTGCGATTTTCATGCACAAACATCTCTAGGGTTTACAGAGAATGGTCTGTAAAGGAGAAAATATCTAGTGAGCGGCAGTTCTGTGGGTGCAAATGCCTTGATGATGTCAGAGAATAGAGGAGAATGGCCAGACTGATTCGAGCTGATAGAAAAGCAACAGTAACTCATGTAACCACTCATTACAACCAGGTATGCAGAAAAACCTCTCTGATTGCACAACACGTCCAACCTTAAGGAAAACCACACCGTGTGGCACTCCTGTCAGCTAAGAACAGGAAACTGAGGCTACAATTTGCACAGGCTCATCAAAAATGGACAAAAACATTGCCTGGTCTGACGAGTCTTGATTTCTGCTGTGACATTTGAATGGTAGGGTCAGAACATGGTGGCGTAAACAACATGAAAGCATGGATCCATCCTGCCTTGTATCAATAGTTCAGGCTGGTGGTGATGTATTGATGTGGGGGGATTTTTTTTGGCACAATTTAGGCCCGTTAGTCCCGATTAAGCATTATGTCAATGCTACAGCCTACCCAAGTATTGTTGCTGACCATGTCCATGCCTTTATGACCACAGTGTACCCATCTCCTGATGGCTACTTCCAGCAGGATAACGCACCATGCAGCGTGAATCATCTCAGACTGGTTTCTTGAACCTGACAATGAGTTCACTGTACTCAAATGGCCTCCACAGTCACCAGATCTCAATCCAATAGAGCACTTTTGGGATGTGGTAGAATGGGAGATTCGCATCATGGATGTGCAGCCGACAAATCTGCAGCAACTGCATGATGCCATCATGTCAATAGAGACCAAAATCTCTGAGGAATATTTCCAGTACCTTGTTGAATCTATGCCATGAAGGATTAAAAGCAGTTCTGAAGGCAAAAGGGGGTCCAGCCCGGTACTGGTAAGGTGTATCTAATGAAGTATACAAACAATAAACAAACAAATTAACTGTTTGAAATTGTATTTTTTGACTTAATTTGTTTGTTTAAATTCAGCCTATATAAATTGTTTGCAACCACTTTACCTAAATTTTTTTAGTAAATCCAATGAATGTATAAATGAATAATCCAATGTTTTTTTTTCTCACTTTATCTCATTGTTTATAACTTTCGTTTGTATATATATATATATTGCATTGTGTTATTATGCTTTTGTTTTTATTTTTAGGTGTGAATTTAACATTACGTCAAGGGTCTACAGACAAAAAAAAGCCATTCTTTCTTATTCTGGCATTTTACAGTAATGTAGATGCATGTGCATTGCTCCTGTGAAGAACTAAACTAAACATTGCATTACTAAACCTACAAAGTAACTAGGTTTACACTAGGAATTCCACATTTTGTAGCCCATCATTCAGTCTATTTACTTATGTAAATGTCTAAATGTATATTCTTTTAGTTTTTATTTTACTTTCATACATAGTATTTTTATTTACTTTAGTTTTATGATTTAAGTAAAATACAGTTTGTATAGAAATGTGTCTTTTAATAGACATTATATAAGAGACTCACTTAAGTGGTTCTAATTGGATTTGCAACGTAAACCTCAAATAAAAGTTAATTAGATTAGATACTTTATTGTCTCACTTTGTCAATTAAATGCATTTAGCATATAGCCAGAAGTGCAAACAACATAAATAATATAAATGTATAAATATATACAATTTTATGGGATATAGTGCACGATAGATTAGGTTAAGGGGAGGGGGGGGGGGGGGTGATCAGTACAATTCGATTCATGTGTTACTATACTTTCAAAAACATTCCACATAATTTTGTTAACAAAATTCTTATTATTCTTATAATTATTAATATTATAGTTTACAAATATTTTATTCTTATAATAATAAATTACTACTGTTGATTAATTTGATATGGCATTTATTGCATTGTTTTCATTGTTTATAAGAAAGATTCCTTGATTTTATTTGAATGGTCCACTTCAGCCATTGTTCTGCTGACTGTAACTTTGCAACTGCACGTAAGCTATTTTTATTAGTCGAGTATTTGTAGACCGTTAGGTGAAGGTTAAGGTTGAGGTTAGTAGAATAAGTTAACGTACTTTCATAGTTATATATAGTCCACTGAATGTCTTTGGGAGATCAACAAATTAAAGCGTTAGCAGATATTAAACAGTCTACTACTCTACTAGTGTGTTGGTGTGTGTCTCAGCATTTATTAACTAAAAATTAATCAACACAGCAAAAGCAAAAGTGCATAAGCAAATCTGCACTTTTTTACACAGATTTCTATGTAATAAAATTGGTTTTGCATAGTCAAGAATAACCTATAATACTCCAATCACTTATACCTGAAATGCATTTGTAATTTGCCAGCAATTTAATAATTACAAATAAACAACTAAATAAAATAAGCAAATATGCACAAGCAAAAATGCTTAGACCATAATTATACTTAATGTTACATTTTGTTACTATGCAATAAAATTTGGTTTCATTTAGCATGTTTTGCATATTATTTAGCATATTTCATTTAGTTTTAATTATGTTAAAGCAACAATTAAAAGTTATATTATTCAGTATTTCATATTAAAGCAGTCATGTAATTTGCAATTTGTCTGGCAAAAATATCAATATTTTTACTGTAATACAGTAACTTTCAACGTCATTATGGTAAAGCAAAGATTTAAGACATTTTTACAAAATTTACAATGCATTTTCTATCAGTCATAATAAGTCATAATTTATAATATTTATTCAATTAAGGCTCTCCTTACAATGATACAGTAAAAAGTGACTTAAACTATAACTTTAATCAGTAAATATAGTAAAAATATTCATCTTAATTAAAATATGAATTATAATATTATAATTATAGTTCATGCGGTTTATACGGTCCCTTTTTACTGTATCACTGTAAGGTGAATCTTAACTGAATACATATTGCACATCATTACTTATGAATAATAAGTAAGCTGTATATACAACATACTTTGAATAGAAAATGCCCTTTTACACAGATTTCTATGTAATAAAATTGGTTTTGCACAGTCAAGAGTAACCTATAATACTCCAATCACTGGTAGCTGAAATAAATTTGTAATTTGCCAGCAACTTATTTAAATAATTACAAACAAACAAATAAATTAATAAAATAAGCAAATATGCACAAGAGGGCGACGTGATGTAGGTAATGCTGTCGCCTCACAGCAAGAAGGTCGCTGGTACGAGCCTCGGCTTGGTCATTTGGCATTTCTGTGTGGAGTTTGCATGTTCTCCCCGCGCTCGCATGGGTTTTCTCTGGGTGCTCTGGTTTCCCCCACAAGTCCAAAGACATGCGGTACAGGTGAATTGGGTAAGCTAAATTGTCCGTAGTATGTGTGAGAATGAGTGTGTATGGTTGTTTCCTAGTGATGGGTTGCGGCTGGAAGGGCATCCGCTGCGTAAAAACATATGCTGAATAAGTTGGCGGTTCATTCTGCTGTGGCGACCTCAGATTAATAAAGGGACTAAGCTGAAAAGAAAATGAATGAATGAATGAATGAATGAATGAATATGCACAAGCAAAAATGCTATGAAAACAATTGTTACATACCTTAATGTTGTTACATACTGTTACTTGATGTTAAATTTTGTCATTATGGTAAAGGAAAGATTTAAGACATTTTCCCTCTACAATGCATTTTCTATTTAGCTTAATCAGTCATAATAAGTCATAATTTATAATATGTATTTAATTAGGACTTAAGTTAAAACTATAACTATTAGTAAATATAGTAAAACTACTCATCACAATTAAACTATTATGTATTATTTAAAAATTAAAAGATAAATAATAAAATTATAATTAGTTTTGACGTAATACAATTCCTTTTACTGTATCACTGTAAGGAGAATCTTAATTAAATACATATTACAAATCATTACTTATAAACTATAAGTTGTATATAGAAAATAAATAAAGTTTTTAAATATTCTTTATAAATATTTATTCTATATAAAAAAAAAATTAAATATAAGAGACATGTTTGTCAGCCCAAAGGTGGCGTGGTAACAGACCCATACAGTTAAGGTTTCTAACAAATATTCACTTGCCAAAAGCATAAGGTCATCATTGCTCATTAATATTCGTGTGCGTCAGTAAAACCCATTTGTTAAATCTTGCTCCGCCACGCAAGGGTTAATTTCTGCTGCTCGTTACATAACACACTCGGAACATTAGTCAGATTTGCGTCGCCCTGGCGATGTCAGTGTCCTCAGCCTCTTCTGTTCGAGCACAAACACACACACACACACACACACTGATGCTGTGCTGAATAATCTGGCAGACAGAGGCTGAAAGTCCTTCACATCGCATCAAAACAGCAGCAGAGCGACGAGGGCGCGCATTGTGTTGTTTTGAGGAGCCGCGGGGCCGCGCATCCTTCACTTTCTCTCATTCACTCACAGGAATCAGCAGCGCATCACGAGGCAAGTGTCTTTACCGTCTGCGTCACACTCTTATTTCCATAATATTGTTTATTAAAGGACATCTTTTCACGCAAATTATTCATATAAACTGTATTATTATACGTATGACTTAAATCCGTATTATATTCAACATGTTTTAACTCAGAAAAACTAAAACGCGACGCTATTGTTCATTGCCGTGTAGCCTTTGATTAATGTTTTATTCATCTTTGTCATTTCAGTTAGTTATTTTATTATTATAATTTATTTATATATATATATATATATTTTTTAGGCGGGGCAGAGGCGTCACTGCACAGTTGTCAACAAGCTGAACGTCTGTCAGTCAGGTAACTGTCAATCATTTTTGTTTTACTCCGTTTTACTCGTCCCTTCGTGGGAAAAGTCTTGTTCTTGAGAGAAAATTCAATGTGCTGTGTGTTCTCAGAATGTTCTAAAACACTGTAAACGTGTACTGTGCATGCAAAGAGTACATTTATGTTTGGTCAAATATAAATTAATATGTATTATCATTATTATTATTATTATTATTATTATTATTATTATTATTCAAATATATGTCCGTGCCTTTAATATATTCTGATTTAAGAACACTTTTAGTGTAATATAGTGAATAAATCACTGTATTATTTCTTGTGTGAGAATAATAACGTAATTTAAATATAATTTTATTAACAAACAAAATCAAAATATATTTTCCCTATATGATGTCATAATTTTCTATACACCTCAAAACCTAATCAAATGTCTACTCATTTTTCCTATAGTATAACATTGTCAGTAATAAATATATATTTTATTAATATTTATTAATATTAAATAATATTTTTATATATTCATTTATTCATATGTATTAATATTTGTATTAATATTTTAGTAATTATTATATATTATTAAGTCAGTATTATTACCCTAGTATTATTAATATTTGGATTTTTTTTTCCAACATATTTCTAAACACAATAGTTTCAATAACTAATGTCTAATAACTGATTTATTTTATCTTTACCATGATGACAGTACATAAAATTTTACTAGATATTTTTCAAGACACTTCTATACAGCTTAAAGTGACATTTAAAGACTTAACTAGGTTAATTAGGTTAACTAGGCAGGTTAGGATAATTGGGTAAATTATTGTATAACGATGGTTTGTTCTGTAGACTATTGAAAAAAAATTGCTTAAAGGGGCTAATAATTTTGAACTTAAAATGGTTTTTAAAAAAATGAAAAAAAAACTGCTTTTATTCTAGCCACAATAAAACATATAAGACTTTCTCCAGAAGAAAAAAATATTATCAGACATACTGTGAAAATTTAATTGCTCTGTTAAACATCATGGAAAGCAAAGAGGGGCTAATAATTCTCACCTCAACTGTACATGTTCTATGGTGTATTACAAAAATCAAATTTCTAGTAATTTTTTTGTTTTTGACTGAAAATTCAGTGTAATATTTGCAGTTATTATATTTAAATGACATGTTCATCGATTAATTCATACTGATATAAGCTAAAATTGTCTTAGAGCAAATTTTACGGTTATACAGTAAAGTAGTTACTACTAGAATCATTTTTAGGAATAAAGTAAATTATTTTAAAAACTCATCATAAAAACAAAATGGGTGACACGGTGGCACAGTAGTAGTGCTGTCGCCTCACAGCAAGAAGGGTCGCTGGTTCAAACCTCGGCTGAGTCATTTGACATTTCTGTGTGGAGTTTGCATGTTCTTCCCCTGTTCCCGTGGGTTTCCTCCAGGTCCTCCGGTTTCCCCCACAAATCCAAAGACATGTGGTATAGGTGAATTGGGTAAGCTAAATTGTCCGTAGTGTATGTGAATGAGTGTGTATGGTTGTTTCCCAGTGATGGGTTGCGGTTGGAAGGGCATCCGCTGTGTACACATATGATGAATAAGTTTGTGGTTCATTCCACTGTGGCGACCCCAGATTAGTAAAGGGACTAAGCTGAAAAGAAAAACGAATGAAATGACAACTATGTGAAAATTTGGAATCAGGGTTCAGAAAAATCTAAGTATTTCAAAGAAATTTCCTTTAAAAGATGATTAAAGTTTTTAGCAATGCATATTACTAATCAAACGTTTAGTTTTGATTCATTTACAGCAGGTAATATACAAAATACCTTTATGGTACTGTTTTGTGGAAATTTAAGTAAAATGTATTGAACATTTGTTTTATTCAAATTATCAAATTACCTTTCAGAATAACTAAAAGTATATTACTAATGAATTATATTGGATCAAATTTTATACATTACATTATAAAATCATTTTTAGAATTTGTCCCAGCCAGGCATGTTATCTGAATCAGCAAACATCAATTAATGCAATATTGCATTGAATCCTCACTGGAAATGTCATCCAAGATAGATATTTCATCTGCTAAAATAACTAGCCATTTAAAAATGTGTGGAATGCTGTGAATTGTACAGTATTTGAGAAAACAGAAGTAGAGAAGAAGAAAAAAAACTGCTGAAGTTGATAGTCATGTACATTAGCTAATGCACAACCTCAGCCTGTATTCAGCTATCTTCTTCTGTAGTCAAACTCAAACGGCAACTTTGAAACAATGAGCAGAAAATGCACTCAAAGTCAGTAGCAAATGCATCTGCACATCACTCTCAATCTCAATAATCTAAATAAATCAATGATTTAGTAGACTATAAAGACAGCGCTAAAGTAACTGATTCAAACTCTCTCTAGATGCTAACATGAAGAGGACAACCTGAATAGTTATACATCTGCATATTAGAACTAAAAATGTAAAATACTCTACAAATAACTGGTTATAGTAGATAGCTATAATGATGACAATAAAAGGTACAGTATAATTTGCTAAAAGAGAAGCATACACTATAAAACGGACTTTTATTACTGTCATGATTTATACATGAACTCATTCATAATGAAATATGTGAAGTATATTACATAAGCTGTTATGATTCAGCGAATACTCTCTGACTTCACTTCTGTTTCTCTCCTTAAAGCCAGTCATGCCATTTCCAGTCAGTACGGATGAGCTGGCTTTAAAGAGATTGCATCGGTAACTTCTAACTCAGTCAGGCTGAAACTAGTCTCAGCTTTTCTATTAGGCTGACAAGACAAAGTAAAAACACTTAAGCTTCTTGTTTTGACGCAAGGTATCAATCTAGGACTGAATGACTGACTAATGTCCCTGGTTTCTTTACAAAACTGGGTTTGTTACTCTCTGTTGCCAGGTCTTAAGTCTTTGTTGCTTGGTACTGTTGTTAAGGGTATGACTTGGACTCCAAGAGAGAATAGTCTCGCTCCCATGAGTGGCAAATGCACAGAAAACTGATTAAGTAGACCAACAAATTAAATTAAGCAAGAAGGTTACTGGTTTGAGTCCCAGCTGGGCCAGTTGGCATTCCTGTGTGGAGTTTGCATGTTCTCCCTGTGTTCGTGTAGGTTTCCTCCAGGTGCTACAATCTCCTTTACAGTCCAAACACATGTGGTATAACCAAAGTGGGTAAACAATTGGTTCTA
The DNA here is from genome assembly GCF_903798145.1 of Danio aesculapii. Lineage (NCBI taxonomy): Eukaryota > Metazoa > Chordata > Actinopteri > Cypriniformes > Danionidae > Danio > Danio aesculapii. The sequence goes on along the minus strand of NC_079450.1, from coordinate 17,683,450 downwards.
GTGTGTGAACGCGAGAGTGTATGGGTATTTCCCAGTATTGGGTTGTGGCTAGAAGGGCGTCTGCAGCGTGAAACAAATGCTGGAATAGTTGGCGGTTCATTCCGCCATGGAAACCCCCAATAAATAGGGGACCGAGGCAAAGGAATGAAATTAAATTGAAAATCAACAGTTTATATAAATTTACCAATTTTAGCATTATCAAACATTTCTTAAAAAATAAATAAAAATAAAATTTACACATACATACATACATACATTTACACACATACATATATACAGTTAAAGTCAGAATTATTAACCCCCTGAATTATTAGTCCCAGATAATTTTTTTCCCCAATTTCTGTTTAAAGGAGAAAAGATTTTTTTCATCACATTTGTAAACATAATAGTTTTAATAACTGATTTATTTTATCTTTGCCATGATGACAGTAAATAATATTTGACTAGATATTTTTCAAGACACTTCTATACAGCTTAAAGTGACATTTAAAGGCTTAACTAGGTTAATTAGGTTAACTAGGCAGTTTAGAGTAATTGGGTAAGTTATTGTATAACGATGGTTTGTTCTGTAGACTATCAAAAAATAAATTGATAGAAATAAAACAAATAAGACTTTCTCCAGAAGAAAAAATATTATCAGACATACTGTGAAAATTTCCTTGCTCTGTCAAACATCATTTGGGAAATATTTGTAAAGAAAAAAAATTCAAAGAGGGGCTAATAAATCTGACTTCAACTGTATGTATATATATTCCTTTTTGGGAATGAACCGACAACTTATCCGGCATATGTTTTACACTGCGCATGCCCTTCCAGCTGCAACCCAGTACTGGGAAACACCCATGCACACATTCACACACATAACCAAACACTACGGACAATTTAATTTTGTTCAATTGACCTGTACCGCATGTCGTTGGACTGTGGGGTAAGAGAATGAAAACTGCCAACTGATCCAACTGATCCAGCTGACCCAGCGACCTACTTGCTGTGAGGCAACAGTGCTAACCACTGAGCCACCATGTCACCAAAGACAGGAATCAAGATGTCTTTAATGTCAATCACATACCTCTACTGCAAAAATAGAGTAAAACAGTAAAAATAGCAGCTTCTCTATTAAGATTTTAAAAATGTTTTTAAATTATTCATTTTTATATTGTATACTCCTGTGACAAAGCTGATTTTTCTGCATCTATTTTTTCAGTCTTCAAATTTTGCATTGAATAATTCAAATTTTATTGTATTTAAACCACACTGAACTAAATTGAACTAACTCTGAAAACTGGACTGACAGTTTCACTTCACTAGAACCATGTTGAGCTGCTTTGACTTAATCCACATTGTAAAAGCGCTATAGAAATGAAGATGAATTGAACTAACATTAACTTTAAAATACTGCATGTAAATTATTTTACAATTAATAATAATTAACAAATAAAATCAAGTAGCATGTTTTCTATATGTGAAAGGAATGAAGGACTTTATCAACGATTTTACTTTGGCCTCTTCTGTAATAAAACATGACATCCGGATACAAAAAGCTTTGCCACGAGTGTGAATCTTAACAGGTCAGTTATGTCATCTACACTGAAAGCAACCCAGACCCTTATATAACCAACTTCAAACAGATGCTGTTAAAATAAAAAATACAACAACAACGGGAAATTGACCAATGACGTCATAGTCAGTCAAGCATGATGCGTGATATTAAATTATTCAGCCGTTGGGCTTCAGTCTGTTACTTATGAGCAGATCTGAAATACCCAAAGCAGTTAAATAAACTAAGTGCAACGGTGGGCTTTTAGCATCTCTCAGTCTGAACAGGGATTAAATTGACCATATTACAGCACTTCCTTCACAAAGTGCAAAGCCTTTTACATAACATTCTGCTAACTCACTGACAATCAACTGCATCAGGTTAAATAACAGGACCGGATCAGGTTCATTTGCTGAGTTTCCAAGTATGACTCAAATTAATCAGTATTTTGCAGGTGGATTAAAAAAATAATAGGACAATACAATTTGAAATGATTCACAAAAGACAAATGACCATAGGGAAAATATTTTGGGTTGAAAATATACAAAAAGAAAAAAGATCTAGTATTTTTGAAACTGTTTTAAAAATATATTTTTAATATTTACTATGCTCTATTGAATAAATACTGCATTATTATCCAGATTTTTCTTTTACTATTTGCATAAATGAAGTCATTGTAAATGTCATGGATGCACTGAATAATCCAATACTTTGCAGAAAGGAGACAATGCTCATTTGAAATTTTGAGCCTAATAATATTCTATTTTTTTTTTAAATCTAATAGGTTTTGTGTGATTGATTTGATAGAGAGAAATAACCTACATTTCCACTTTTGTTTTAACATGACTTATTCTTCAAACATTCTTCTTTAATGATTATCAGCTGTATTGTGTGTAAGTGTAAGCCATGTTTGTTTTTAACCACTGAAAATGGGTAAAATTCAACAATTTGGACATGGAGCAACATCAAAATTCCCCTTATCTATTAGCACAAATCATATAAAGCCTTAAAAATATAAGATTCTGAAGAAAAAGCTTGTTAAGAACCAGAATATTTTTGTGATATTCTTATTACTTAAAGGCATGTCAAATTTGAACAAACAATATCTATTTTCTTTAATAGTCTAGAATAAGGCTTTCAGCAGAGTTTTACTGACATTCCTTTAAAAAAAAAGAAAAAAAAAAAAAGAACAATAAACGGCAATACTAGGGCTTTTTCTGAAACATGGGACCCATTTAGAATTTTCTTTTAACGCAAATGTAATTAAGTACATTGTATAAATACCTGAGGATTAATGTTTGTAATATTGGGTTATCAAGGTACATGTGTATTCTGTACAGGTTTCTATTTTTTAATTTACTTAATTTATTTATTTAGTTTTTTTATTTTATTTGTTTTTTCTATCTTGCATGGTTCAGGATTTGCTCTTCAGTGTTTGGACTCTCAGTAGTGATTATGAAAATCGCACTGAACTGAGCTAAACTGAACTGAACACTGTAAAAAATGGCCGTGATTTGAACGGTAAAAAACTGTAAAACGCGACGGTAAAAATCCGTAACCTGATTAACAGTATGTTTCCGTAATATATACACTAATAACTGTAAATTGACTTTCCTATAATTCCCTTTATGGCACATCACTTTTTATGTTTTGGTACATCTAATGCTGATAAACAATGTTTATTTCATGACTTTAGTTTTATGTGTGTTACCATACTGGTGTTTAGTAGCTGTGTGAATGACACTGAGCACCTTCTATATATTCATACACTTTTCTGCTTGTGGGAAAAGTTATTTGTGATGAGCATTGGTTCATTATGTAACTTACTCATCACCACCTGCATATGACTGTGTTAACATGTCTATCTGTGTAACAAAAGACGTGTAGATGTTGGTAGTTCAAAATAAAGACATATAACCTCTATAAATTTAATGAAATACGGTAGTTTACCGTAAAATGAGAAATCTTTTTTTTTTACGGTTTGTACCGTATTTTTAACGGTAAAGTACTGGCAACCACAGCAGCCGTTTTTTACCGTAAATTTTACGGATTTATTTATTACAGTGAACTTAAACACTGAAAACTGAACTGACATGGATTCAATTTACTATGATCTTCTATGTGAAGCTGCTTTGACACAATGTACATTGTAAAAGCGCTGTACAAATAAAAGGTGAATTGAATTTGCTGATTTATTAAATTTTTTTAATTTATTTGTATTATTTTCCCTTTTAGATAAATGTAATTTCATCTTGTTTAGAGGGTAGGGGTGGGAATAATATTTGTTTAATTTTGTCTGTAAATTAATTACTTTGTTATTTCTGTAAAAGTTTAATAAATAGTTTTTTTTTTTTAAATATCAAAAGCAACAAAAATTCTAAATAAAAAACGTGTTTTGTGAAATGTGTAAAATATTACTTTGACTTTTTCTGTATTTTTGCAACCTTACATATATTTATCTCAAGAGGCATTAAGATTAATATACTGTTGGTTTTTAACAAACATTTTCTTTGGTATGTTTAGGTTTTAAAGCAATATATGTTTTATAGGTTTAGAGACAATTGTTTCTCCAAATGGCTCAGTAAGTAAATTGTCAAACTACACTGTAAAAACATTTACAGTTTTCCATATTTTGTGATTCATGTTATTATTGTATTTTCCCAACTGTTTATTTATGCTTTTGAATTGCATTATGAGACCGTGACCTTTCTTCCAACAACTTTTAACATGTAAAAAGTGTAAAAAAGTTCTAAAAAGTGACTTTAATTAACATTTTTAATAATTTAAAGTGATATATTGTCTGGGTTGGTGTTGTATATTATGGTACAAAAAGCATGTAATAAACTGTCAGTAAATTTTGTTTTATTTTACAGACTTAATTCTCAATGTATTATTTCTTATACCTAATATTATTTCAAACTACTAAAATGTCAATAGTCACTTTGTTAAGCTGTACAGTTGAATTTTCAACATCAACAACAGAGCAGAGATCAACGTCCCATAGTGCAATTCACAACCGTAAATAAAACACTTGTAAATCACAAAGTTGAATTGTTAATTGAACTGTTAATTAACAGATATTTTTTACAGTGTAGTTTGACAATTTACTCACTGGGCTATTTGGAGATCCTATTGTCTGTAAACCTATATAACATATATTGCTTTAAAAAATAAACATACCAAAGAATATCTATATATCTGAAAATATATTCATCTTAAAGCTTCTTGAGATATCTAAGGTTGCAAAAAAACAGAGCAAGTAATTTTACACATTTCCATGCTTATTTCTAAAGTCAAAAGATTTTATTAATAGACCTCCCAGTCAGTAGGTAAAAATAACAATGATGACATCTTTCTGAAGTCATTTTTACCCCGCTCTAAATTGCCTCCAAGTCTCCTGAGAAAATTGCCATTTTAACCGTCTTCAAAATAGCAGATTAATTCAGTAAATATGCATCTATGACATTTAATATGTTGCCGTTATTCCAAATTATGCCATCCTTATAAATGAAATATTAACAAAATCAGAGAAATGTAATTGATTTGACGTCATCTTCATCCTGTTGTGCTCTTTTTACAGAGCCCAGCATTAATTAGGTTAACAGCCTGGCACCTTGCGTCATGTCCTAATTCACTTTGCACACAATCATGCTCAAGCAACCTTTATTTCTGTTTTACAGGTTTATTGAATTACCTCCTATTTAAGAAGAATGGGGCCTTTACAGACATATGAGGTGCTTGTTTATCTTGATGCTAAAGCATGCAAGATATACTGGACTGAAAAAAACCAAAAACAGACACTGACTTAAGCTCAGTATCAGTTTTATACGAGATTAACTCACCTCAGATGCTGACAGTAGCAGACTGCTTGTCTGTAGATAGTCACTGATTTCTGATTTTCCATTTTTACAGGTGAAAGAGAAGAGAAACATGCGCAGCCGGATCCCAAGATTTGTCCTCCACCCTCTGCGTATTAAAGAAAAGGAGTCATCAGTGTCCAACATACCACTTTCAGAGGAAGAGAGCAAGGATTTCGACATCAGCTCCCAGCACTCAAAAAGAACCATCAGTCCGAACAGCCTGTCCTCAGGTAGAACACATCACAATCATCCTGATTTTTATTAGCCACTCTGACAACATTATTAGAATTTTAATTCTTTTTCAAATATTTCTCAAATTACGTTTAAGAGAGCAAAGGAAAATGTAACAGTATTTCCTAATATATTTTGTCTTCTGAAGAAAGTCTTCTTTCTTTTAGTTTGCATGGAATAAAAATATATTTGTATTTTTTAAGGTTAATATTATTCAACACAGGCTCATTGGGAAAATGTGCACAGGGATACATTTTTGAGAACTGAGAAATGTGTGCTTGCGGGTACATATGGCTGTATTTTGTGTGTAAAACGAACGCTACCGCTTACCTCCATATGGATGGCTTTTTCGGTGTGACTGGTTTGCTTGGTAGCACACCACGAATGCCGCCAGACTTGGGAGGCGGAGTGGAGCAGACCAGAGTTCAAGTTTGGCGAACGACAGTTCCAGAAACCAGGTAAAAAGAAATCCAAAAAAAAAAAGCAAGTGTGATACCGTGGTAAAATCATGCTGCCGCAATGGCTTTCTCTACTAGTTTGCTTTTGAACACACACTATTGGTTGGGTTTTGGGAAGGGTGTGGGTGGGTCAGTCAAAAGTCAAGCTAATATAGTATACATGACAACAAACCGACCCACCGCTCTCACAGACATGGACAAGGAGGTGGCAACAGCCTCTGGTGGATTTATGAGAAATGGCACATCGGAGAAAACCTCAAAAATTATGATTGTCAAAAGCGTACTCTCTGCCCTCTAGTTGGTTTTTGAACACAAAAACTGCAAGAAGACGTAGTCCAAGGTATATTTCTCGGTTCTCAAAAATGTATCCTTGGCTACAGTATCCCAATGAGCCTGGGTTGATATTATTAGCCCCCTTCAATTTTTTTTCTATTGGCTAAAGAACAACAAACTACTGTTGTCCAACAACTTGCATAATTAAGCTAACTTGTCTAGATTAACTAATGTTGCATATGTTTTACGCAGTGGATGCCCTTCCAGCCGCAACCCATCACTGGGAAACACCCACACACTCGCATTTACACACATACACTTCGGACAATTTAGCTTTCCCAATTCACCTATAGCGCATGTCTTTGGACTGTGGGGGAAGCCAGAGCACCCGGAGGAAAACCACGGCAACACAGGCAAACTTCACATAGAAATGCCAACTGACCCAGACGAGGCCCAAACCAGTGACCTTCTTGCTGTGAGCGTCAGCGGTACCCACTGCACCATCGCACCGCCCACTTTAAGTTGAATATGAGTATTTTGTTAAATAACTATTAATATATTATGCACTGTCATCATGGCAAAGACAATATAAATGCGTTATTTATTAATTAAACTAATTCCTACTAAATTTTTATGTTCAAAAATGTGTTGGAAAAAAAAGCTTCTCTTCATTAAACATTGTGTATGAAAAATAATAAATATTTCACAGGATGGCCTATTTTGCTTGAAAACAATTTTCAACTGTATGTTGCCCTCCACGCAGTGGGTAGCACAATTGCCCCACAGCAAGGTGGTTCAAGCCTCGGCTGGGTCAGTTAGTATTTCTGTGTGGAGTTTCCATGTTCTCCCAGTGTTCTCCCAGCATCTCCTCCGGGTGCTCTGATTTCCCCCACAGATCCAAAAACATGTGGTATAGGTGAATTGGGTAAGCTAAATTGTGTTTAGTATATGTGTGTGAATGAGAGTGTATGGATGTTTCCCAGTGATGCGTTGCAGCTGGAATAAATGCTACATAAAACATGTGCTAGATAAGTTGGCGGTTCATTCTGGTGTGGTGACCCCAGATTAATAAAGGAACTAAGCCGAAAAGAAAATGAATGAAGTAATGTTGCCCACCACTAATATTGATGCCCAATGTAAATATGAGGGAACAAGTCATCAGCAAAAAAACAAAGTAAAAACATTTAATTGTTTTGCTTAAAATATATATTTTTTTAAATAATATAAAACAACAACATCTCACTGACACATTTTATAAAAAAAATAATAATAATATATACTGTATGTAGGTTTACATTTAAGTACACCTGGTTAACTATAGGAAAAATAAATAGTTCAGTCATCACAGGGGTTTGTATGTGAGGTAAAAGCAAGTCATTCATAATGTACAAGACCAAAAACAGTAGCTTTAGTTAAAGTTTGATGGACTTCACAAAATAGGAAATGGCAGTAAGAAAACGGAAAAAACTGAAATGCCTATTTCCACCATCAGGGCAATAATGAAGAAAAATTCCAGTCAACTGGAAGTGTTATGAATTAGCCTGGAAGAGGACATGTGTGTCTCTTGTCCCAACAGAGAATCTCCAACGGAGAAACACACAGCTGAACACACATCTCCAAAAACCACAGCTGAAGAATTGCAAAAGTTTGTCTAGTCTTTAGCTCAGTTGGCCAAAACTACAACCCAGCATCACTTACAATGTGTTTGAAAGGGTTTCAATAAAGCCTCTTAGTTCTCATCCAAAAACAAATTCAAGCATCCTCCATTTTTTACTCATATTTTAAGCAAAAGATTAAACAATAAATACAAAATACCAAAGCTGCCAATATTAGTGTATCATCAGTGTAATATTACATTACATTACAAACCAGCCCTGAAATGTCAATATTTGCTCTCTAACATTTTTTCTCATTGATGGCCTGGTACACCTGACCTCTCTGATAAGGAAAATCAGTATAGTAAGACCTTTAAACGGCATTGAATCATTATGGAGGAGTATTTACACATTTTCCTCTACCTTCTCAGATGATACTGGATGCCCAAGCAGTCAATGTGCATCTCCAAGCAAGACTCCCTCCGGCTCTGACAACAGTTCAATGGCTTCTCCTGGTCTGGGAGAGCGAAAGGTGAAGGTGAAGAGAGTGAGGATGAATGTAGAGGCCGAGTGGAGCGCACCGACACAGAAACACAAGAGAGAAAAGCAGCAGCGCACATCCATCATGCATAAAGGTAACATTTAGCGATATTAGCTACATTTCAGATTCTGAAAGTTTGTTGTTAAAATAATATAAAGGTAATTAAGTGATGCAAAGATTAAGTATGAGCTTAATATATAACAATTTAATGTATTGTGACCTGCTCACTTTTCAAAATCGATCACTGTGAGAAAAAAAATGGTCATGTTTAAATTTTGGAAGGTAAATAAATTAAAATAAACATTTAAATTGTACTATATTTTGTACAGATTTCATTTTATTTAGGCAAGAATTTAATTAATTCACAAGTAAAAAAGAACATTGGATTTTATTCAACATGCAATACACAAATCAGTGCATTTACAATTATAACATTAATAATTGGTGTTTTAATTTCATTAAATTTCATAAAATTTTAATTTTCATTCATTTTATATTGTTTTTTTCCCCCTAAAATGATCAGTAACAGTTTAGAATCATGCAAATAATATTAAACAGGATTTCTGCAGGTTTCATCAAGTCAAATTTAAGACTTTTAAAGGCCATTATAATTGAGATTTTAGACTTCTATAGGGCTAAACACTAAGAATTTTTGGTAATGGCCAATGGAATAGGAAAAAAAAATTAGCTATTTCTTAACGACATATTTTAATGCGTCAAAGCAAGAAAACTAGTTGGATAGACTTTTTTTTTCAACATGTTTCTTTTTTAAATTACAAATTTAACATTGTTAAAATTATATTTATTATAAAGAAAACTACATGAAAAATAAAATAAAATATTTGTTTGTTTTTGGTCCAAATGAATGGAGTATAACTCCTATTCAACCCAATGCGTTTCTGTTATAAAACCTTAAGTTTCATGCCTATTTATAAATATTATGTCCACTTACTTTTGTAAATAGTTTTTGTGTAAATAGGAGATTATGTAAAAGGATATATTGCTGTTAGTATCATGAGGAATTGTGTAATTGTTTTTAGTTTTCTTTTCCTGATTAGAGATATTTAAAATTGATGTAAAATGTCTGATAGCTGTTGTGAAATAAACATCTCTTAGCTATAAAAAAAAAAAGTTAAATATATATTTAGGTAGATTGTTGGTGATTGGATGCGTATCTACCCAATTGATAACATTACTTCAACAACTTTTAAAATGAAGGCCTGTTTAAATTCTTTAAGACATACAACACAATATTTCAGTGAATTTAAGACTTTTTAAGTCCTAAAATTATTATTTTTTTATTTAAGACATTTTAAGACCCCTCGGACACCCTGATTAAAATAATAATTTATTGCCATTTTATTTGATTTATTTTTCTATTTTTGAGCAAAAATGAAAACGACGACACAGATTTTACCATGATTGACAAGAAAATGAAAAATATTTTGTCAGGCATTTTTAGATGCCAATAATAAATTAAATACCAAAAATATATATTAAAAAGCTGTAGTAATTAAAATGATTGTTAAAACCACTGGATATTAAATATTATGTTTGGTTAGTTGCATAAACAACCACTAGCACACTTGCAAGGACAGTTTGTGCACATTATCTTATCAATTTGCATGCAAGTGTGCACATTCACTGGGGCTTAAGTAAACAAACAAGTCAACACATCCAACTTTCTATCTCAAATAATAAACAATATATTTAAAGCAATGATCCCACCTGCCTGTTAAACTCTGCTTCACCATTCTGCTTCAGATGTTTTCTCTCTGGAGACTCTCCTTGAAAATAAACCAAATATCAGAATCAAAACAATCCAGGAAGTAGCAGCTGCCATGTGTTTGATTACTCTCTCTCAAGGAGGACACCGATTGGTTGGTTTGTAGATGACCAATCAGTGCAATTAAAAATAGTTGGCTCCTCCCACCTCATGTGAGAATTTCACAGCATTTGAGCTTGATTTGTACTGAGCAACTGCACAATTTTGGAATTGTTAAAGAGTTAGTCACATTTGTTTGGTTAGGTAGAGAGTTAGTTAGTCTTCACATTGGAAAAGTACACATTATCATGGTTTTATCAAAAGGAAAGCGATGCTTCTCAGGTGTGTATGTTTGTGTAAAATCAGGTTTTAATTATATTTCCCCACTTATCTTTGTCTTTTAGTTATGTTTGTTTAGAATTAAATAATTAATGTATTTATTTATGCGCTTAAATGATTGCAAGCATATCTAATATAGTTTTGTGTGTTATGTAATTTGCATTTCCACTTATCTTAGTGGTAATTCCAGAAAGAATGTAATCAGTATTAGTCAATACTGGTAAAACCTTCTAATAAAAATGTAATTTTTCAAGACAGAATATGATCGTTAATGTATTTAATGGCATCTTCCAGCAAGCTTAGTGTTAAAGCTATCTGGAAAAGTAAAAGGAAAGCTGATATGCAAAATAAGGGGTTTCTCTGTCAATCTTCTGAAAGATTCACAATTAGCTCTTCCTTTATGGTAGCAGCACAATGCTCATCACAGTCTTCTGTAACTCCGTATCCTCTGACAAACCTCTTTGATCTGGCTTCTGGAGATATGCTAATTGGAAAAGTTCTTGAGTTGTGAAGTTTGAAGTCTTTACTTTCAGTCTTTTTGGATACTCTTCAGTGGACAGGTTTTGCTGACGCTGAGGTCTTTTTAGTGGAAACTTTAGACTTTTGATCCTCATTTCTATGCCCTGTAGGCAGTGAGACAGATTTCAGCTCATCAAGCAGCGCCGGAAGCTACAAGACCCGAGAAACTCAGCTCAGCAACTCTGCGGGGAAGAACTTATCTTCTCGAAGGTATGGTTCATGCTGTATTTTGTGTGTTTCAGTAGCCTCATCCAAAATATTCAGTAAAATAGATTAATACTGCCGCTACATGCTTTTTAAAATCATTGTATCCTCATGATTAAATGTGAATGGAGGAAGAAGTCAAAATGATATTTACTATAGAGAAATTCTGAGTTGATTTTAATATCCAAGTTTTTATTTGATGTGTTATAAACTTTCAAATCTTTTATAAAAATATAAGCTGACTATCTTGGGCAGTGAATGTTTTTTGGTTGTTAACCAATGTGTTAATTCTTCATAGATATCAAATCACTTTTAATTTTGTTCTAAGATTTTAACAATCCAGTGTCAAGTGCCAGTTTTTTTTTTTTTTTCCAGTTAAGAAACGTATATATTCAACAATAACTGATATGCCTGTAAAGACAAGGGTTGCACGATACTGTCATTCGGTACCAATCGATACTGAAATTTTAAAACCATCCATTTCCTGTAAACATTTGAGCGCTATTGAGCACGTTCTTAAACACAGCTGATTTACCATTGTGTTCACGTGCTCAACAAAAATGACTGTGATTGGCCTTGATGGTCATCAGTTCACTGAGCTCACCGCTGTTTACTAAGTGCAACCACAGATACAGGGACACTGGAGCGTTTTAAAGCTGCGATTCATCAGCGGATGGCTCGTATGTCGGCTTATAGACCTGTCCCATGGGTAAAGAGATCTTTAGCTCCATGATGTAATTGCTCTATGCCCTATATTAATTGAGTAGTTGTATTTTTCCAGTTGTCATTTGCAGTTCTTCATGGGATTTGTAGTTTTTTTTTTTGCTCTGTTAAAGTCATTACCTCCAGTTAACCTTAGTCTTTTTGTCGGATTACCACATAAATGTTTGCTTCAAAGCAGCCTCGTAGCTGGCTAGTTTAATTAATAGGTTTTATTTCATAGAAGACTTTTTTTAACCCCTATGGGAAAAAATGACTACCTCCAGAGCCGGTACTTTTGGAAACAAGACATGAGCACTAATGCACTCTGTTCTAAACATAGCCTATATGAGTCTTTCCTCTTCTGACACTGTCCTATTTGCCTTCTCTTATCTCCCTCAGCCGAGGGCCCCACATCAGGAGCCTGCCCGTGTTCAAGCCCGCAGGAAGCCCCTCCGCTCCTCGTGATGCAGAGCTTTACGCCCCAATCAGGACGCCCCCAAAAACACCCTCCTTTACCAGCAGCTGCAGCAACTCCAGCTCTAGCAGAAGGTACAAACCAGGGCCAGAAAAGAGCAAAACAGTCAGACAAAAGCCAAATACACTTACTGGAAATTGAGAACATAGCAGCCTTCAATTTATTTCCATGTAGGGCACCATACAGAGTGTTATCATGTCCTCAGCCTCTTAACTGAATAAAGGATTAGATTGGTCACAGTTCGACTCTGTGAGGGTTTGAGGGGATTTTGACAAAAAAAAATGTCTGCTCTCATTTTGCCCACGCAGACTGCGGATTTGTTGGCTGGCTGATAGGAGGAAAGTGTTTCTTCAGTACTGTGTTTTTGTAGAGAGGGTGAGGGGGCATTAATATTTCATGTACGTTCACACACTCAGAATGTTTGAAGATTTTTGTTTTGTTTTTTAGGGTGTGTCGTTTTGCTTAAGTTGTGATGCTTCTCTGGGTTTTATTTTTGCTTTTATGAGATTGAGAGCATAAGGAATCTATTGGGTGTTGTTGTTGACTGTTGAAATTAGTGATTTTGTTATTGTTAGTGATTAGTTATATTGGTATGTGCAGCTTCCATTTATTTAGTCTATTTATAGTAAACAAAATAAATTATAATTTAACTTTTTTTTTTTTTTATATTTAGTTTTTTTTTATCTATTCCACACCTTTTTTTTCTCTCTCTCTTAATTGAAGCACAGATTGTGTGTGCTCTGTAATGCCTGCCTTGGCTTCTCCAGGGTATTTGTTTGTTCTTTATTGTTCAGTTACTGGCCCAGATGCAAATTTGACTTCAAAGCAGAATAGCTGGTTGCTAGGATATTGTGCCTCTAGTCTTGTTGTGTGCTAACAGGGCTGTTGCTTTGATTCTTTCTTTCTTTTCATACATTTTGTTTTTGCTTACTTTTGCATACTTTTTTCTGTGTTTTTATACTTTAAAATTGTGAATTTAAAGGGCCAATTTTTTCAAAAAAATGCTTCTTGATGGGCATGGAGCGCTGTGGGAGGAGTGAGCGTGGCCGGCAGGGCAGGGGAAAAAAAGGGGGAGAGCGAACAACTGTTGTCAGTTGGCTCACGAAATGAGACCCAAACTGCGAGACCCATGATTTTATAGTTTACAAAGTTAAAATGCAAAACAAAAATAAACGGTAAGTCATTTAATACCCTACTACATATGCTATTCGTAATTTCATGTATACACTACCACAATTTCTTATATCATTATAAAGATAATATTGTTCATATAAACGCTATAAATGAGGAGGATCCCTGATCTCCTCAATCCCTGAGTCTGAATGCAGACACAGTGGAGCAGTGCAGCAGGTCTCTTGCCCTATTTCAACCATTAGCCCTGCCAGTAATCTGGAGGATTTTAAGGCAAACACAGCAGCACGGATATAGGCGATTGTGTCTGAATAGTAGCGAACTCAACTGATAAGACAGTCCGCCATTCTCTCCCGACAAAAATGCTTTCTGCAAACCAACAGCTTTGCTGTATCGGCCCTGACAGCATTACGGTGAAAACTGGTGCTACATCACTGATTTTGATCCGGGTTTAAAATAATTTTTGGGGTGGGAAGATATAATAAGCGGACAAAAGGGTCACACTTTATGTGACATTACATCTACATGCTTCTCCTTAGATTATAAGTAGACTATTAGGTTGAGGTTAGGGTTAGTGTAAGTTGACATGTAATTGCACAATTACTTCTAGCCAGTTAACTGTCTGTTGAAGGAGCATATCAACAGATATTAAGCAGACAGTCTACTAATACTCAACTGGACCATCAAAATAGTGTTACCAACAAAAGCTCAAAATTATTTAGTTTTCCCCACAAATAAAGCTGACAAGTGCTAACGTTGTCTTAATTGATGCTCAACACATACAAATCTGCTAAAAAAAACTTATAATAGCTTTCATGTTTTCATACTTTTTATTTTGAAAGTTACATTTTTCATACTTTTTTTTTTGTCCTTTCTCTCCTCTTATCTTTCCTTTCATATATTTAGTTTTTTCTTTTTGAATTAATTTTTTTTGTATAATTTAACATTTTGTTTTTATACTTTTTTAAAATTGTGAATTTAATACCTCAATATTTCCATACATTTATTTAGCAATTTCTATTTTTGATCTTTTTTTTTTTTTTCATCCTTTTCGTTTTTTTTTTTTTAATACATTTTTTAAAAAGAGAGATTAGCCTGCCTTTTTTTTTTTTTTTTTTTAGGAGGACCACTCCTGTTCGCTATCATTCCTGCGGAGACAATCATGGCATCAAGCCTCCCAATCCAGAGCAGTACCTTACTCCGCTACAGCAGAAAGAAGTGGCCATTCGACACCTCAAGACCAAGCTTGGAGACTCTGAAAACACAGTTTGTGATCGGTGAGTAAAAATATTTGAGGTCAAATTGATCAACTAAGGCCCTGTCCACTAAACATGGGTATTTTCAAAATGTATCTTCATCCACACAAAAACACAGTATAAGGTGACTGAAACCGAAAATTCACAAAGGGTGAAGATTTGAAAAAAACTCTGGTTGCTCTGTGGAGTTTTTGCCTCTTAATGTCAGTGTGTGCAGCGTATTTTCTCCTTTCTGATTGGCCAACATGGCTTTTTTTTCTTCTATTGAACTAAGTAACAGATGTGATTTGAGGTTAACCAAAGTCCCTTTAAGACAAGTCACTTCCCTCATTTCCAGAAACTCGGGTCTGGTCCGAGCCCCTCCCCCAGAGAATCTTCAGTCTGTATTGATCGCTGATTGGCTCCTGTGCTAGCAGGCAGGGCTTCATTCGCCATATGACTTACTCTTTTCCCCCATTCAAAACCATACGAGTGACACGTCTTTTTTACTATAGTCTTTGGGTGAACTCTGCATGTTTGCTGCAAATGATTGTCATTTACACCGTATGACGGTAATTTGCTTCTGTTTGTGAGTTTGCATTGACTTTGTATGTAACTTGCTTGTGCAATTCTTAATTCCATGTTTGGTGTGAACACAGCATAAGGTTTCATCACTACCTAATGATTCGGCAAGTTCTTGACATTACATCAGTGTATTTTTGCATTTACAGTGGTCCCTCGTTATTCACAGGAGTTACTTTTCTAAAAATAACCTGCGATTGGGCAAAATCCAAAAAGTAGTCAGCTTTATTTTTCACAATTTATTATTGATGTTTTAGGCTGTAAAACCCCTCACTACACACTTTATACACTTTTCTCAGGCAGGGATTAACATTTTCACACTTTTCTCTCATTTAAACACCCTCAAAGTTAATACGTTTGTAGAAAAATAAGTCCAGTATTATCGAATGAAACCAAAGAGCAAAACCAGGTGCAAACATTCATCGCTGTCAGCAAAAGATTCATAAAGCTTTTTAGCCTTTGTGCCGATCATTTTGGCATCCATCGTAAATGTTCTTTTTCCTGCAGTCACTGATCCACAAAACTAAAGCACACTTAGTCTTTAAGGGGGTCGCATACCTGATGCGCCGCGCACATGATAGTTGGAAGTAACACACACCAGACGCACACCATCACATGTTATTTAAAGTGAAATACCTCTGTGGCACGGCAAAAATATGAACAGTGTTCTGAGTCTTAGCTGGACACCGCAGACAGTCGCCGACTTGCAGCGTTGGCGTGTGTACCTTGATATAAACCTTTACAATTTTAAAATGCATGGCACATCCAGTGTGCGACCTCCTTTACGAAAATCGCTGCGGACCGTTACAACCCTTTTTGCATCCTTGTTGGAACTCAAACTTCTAGCGATCGAACATTTATGTTAATTTGGCAAACTGGCCACATTCTGTGCTGTACAGGAGACATGGAGGAGATTGACTGACAATGGTCTACAGCCAATCAGGATGCAGAACACTGAGCTGTTTTACAAAAAAAATCATGTCAAATGCATTAAAGAAAAATATCCGCGAAACTAAGAGCCCGCGAAAGGTGGAGCGCGTTATAACGAGGGACCATTGTACATGTGAACTTTTTTTTTTTTTTTTTTTTTTTTTTTTTTTTTTTATATATATATATATATATAAAAAATATCCATGTATGTGTGGACTTGACCTAAATATGAACCATTCTAAATTCCCTCATCAATTGTTTTAAATCGATGGGTTACAGGGAGTCTGAGATTGAGGAACTGAAATCTCAACTGGGACGTATGAGAGAGGACTGGATTGAGGAGGAATGTCACCGCGTTGAAGCTCAGCTGGCTCTTAAAGAAGCCCGCAAAGAGATCAAACAACTGCGCCAAGTGGTGGAAACCATGAAGAACAGCCTGATGGAGAAGGACAAAGGCATACAGAAGTACTTTATTGATATAAACATCCAAAACCGGAAGCTGGAGTCCTTGCTCCACAGCATGGAGTTGGCGCAAAATGGATGCAACTTGCAAGATGAGCCGACGCTGGATTTTATCTGCGAGTCTCCAGAAAGTTCTACCGAGGGGAAAATGGAGATGGAGCTGGAGCTACATTGTGAGGAGCAAGCAGTGGAAGAAATGGCGGATAGTGAGCTGCTGATCAACGATGAGATGGTCAACAGAGTGGAGATTCTCATGTCAACCGCAGTGGATTCCAGCCAAGACGGAAGCACCAAGATCATCCCCCAACCAGGACTGTCCTGCTTGGAGCCGAGTGTTTCAGAAAAGAGCACCAAGGAGCATGTCTCAAGCATCCCAATTGGTGCGGAAGAAAAAGGTATTCAGACTGATGATGTGATCTACAGCACTGATCTCCAAACGCTGCTTTACCAACTGCTAAAGCTTCAGGGTGGTGGATTTCCAGGCCTTCTCGTTCCTTCTCCCAACCAATCCCAGGATATCTCTTCAGCACAGGCTCCCAAAAAGTCACAAAAGGAAGAGTTACCTGAAGCAAATGACCAAGATGTTGCCATCAACACTGCCCAAATCGTTCCCAGTGATTCTGGTTTGTATTTTTCCGAGCCTGAAGTGGGTCCAGAGTGTTTGGAGGAGCTGAATTCGAAGAACAAGTCAGTGGTTGGGAAGAACCACTGGAGCAACAACTTCTTTGTGGATTTGGTTGCTGTTGCTGCACCCGTCCTGCCAACCGTGGCTTGGCTTTATTCGCAGCATGGCTTGGTGGGAGGGGCTCCAGTCTACAACATAGCCTCTTTGATTCGAGGCTGTTGCGTTATGGGATTGCACTCGCTCCGCCATGTGTCTCACGGGCCGGACACTTAGCGGCCCTCACCTACTTCTACAACAAGAGCACTTAAATCTTCATCTTCAAGTAGACATTGTGTTTGTACACTCGTGATTTAATAAGCATAGTTTCTGTTTAGTTGCGTCATCCCTATTTGCACTGTGTATTTTTGCCACAAAGAATGAATTCAAGCGGATATCAAGGGACTTGTTTTGTCTTTTATTTCTGTTATTTATTGACCTTTTCATTTGTTTGTATTTATAAATATTTTTGCATAATCTGATCATCTTGGTAGGTGGTTATGTTGCTCGAGTCTTGTTATTTGCTGACTGCTATTCCCTGCTTTTTATAAAAGAGTCAATGGGGGTTGACTGTCAGTTAGTTGCGACTTATACTTTTTTGTTGTTGTTGTATAGTTAAAGCATCACTAGTGTTCCAAAAGAACTGAAACCTTCTGCCAAAGCTTCATTGTGTTCAGCGTTTTGTGTTAAGTGAAACTGTGTTTCTCTCCTTTGGAGTTTAAAGCTTTTATGTGTTTCCTGAAAAGCAACACTTGCCACAGTAAAGCGAACACTTGTTATGTGCCTGAGCTATGTGCAATATTTTTGTTAATATGAGATGTATATCATTATATTTATTATTAAAGCATGGAAAACCCCTTCAAGAGTGGACTTGTTTTGTGTGGAGATGCTTGTCTTATGGCCCGTTTCCACTAAGTTGTTCGGTTTGCTATGTTTTTATGGTGGTTTCCACTGTCAAAAGGTACCTAACAGCGAACCGTTCCATAACACTTTTTGGGTAGCCTTTGCAAAGGGTTCCTAGCACAAAAAGGGGTACCAAAAGGTGGAGCTAGATGTGCCACTGAAAGCTATTGGGTTACAGAGATGCGTCACTTGTGCAACAAGCCAAAATGAAAACAAAGGTAACGCCATGTTTTAAATACACAGCCGAGACATTACACTGTAATAAAATATACATGTAATAACAAGCCATGGTCGACCCATGTTCAAACAAACCTTGCCATCGTCTTGATAAACAGCCACAAAGCCAAGAAGAAGCCCTGTGTCCCCTAGTTTTTTTTTTTTACACTGCTGTCTAAAGCGTGAGCCGTTTCGCCGCACGTTTATATTTGAAATGACAAACTTCTTGATCTGATGTTAACGTACGTGTGATTATTGAAGTGCTTCTGACATCCAATCCTGTCAGAAACGAACAAACGCGAGAGTGACGCGCGAAAAAACAAAGGAACAAACGATTCTTTCAACAAACTAAAACATGAACAAAATGCCATATTTAACTCTTATCACCATAAATATCCTTATAAACTAAATCTTAGTATAACTATGTATAACTCTGTATAACTGCATGGAATGTTTCATTAAAGAAAAAAGGTTTTATGTTGCCATAGTTTACCTGGCAAAGTGAATTAAAGTAGTGAACTTTAAACTCCAGGATTAGTTTTAATCCTAGATTAATTCAATTTTAATTCTTTGCTGTTCACAGGATGATGTTTCTTTGCACAGTAATACTTTTTCCAAACCATACTCTTGCAGTTTGTACAGTTATATTTCACACTTTTATTTTCACCATTTGGGGTGAATCTTTTTTTTATTATTAATTATTATAAATTTACCAATTAAAATACAGTAAAATGGGTCACAATTTATTAATTTAAAAAATATATATTTTGCATTGGATATTCTGACAGGGTTATTATAATTAATTCAAATAATTTAAAACAAACTAAATGTAAAAAGTAATAATAAAAACTATGTATAGCTGCATCTAAAAAAAGGCTAGATTTTAAAGTTACTCAATTATATATATATATATATATATATATATATATATATATATATATATATATATATATATATATATACACACACACACACACACACATATATATTATTATTTTTATTTTTATTTTTTAACTGTTTCCAGATTATGAAGATTATGATGGACATTTTTCTATGTCCAGGTGTCACGGTGATGCAGTAGGTAGCACAGTCACCTCACAGAAGGTCACTGGTTTAAGCCTTGGCTGGGTCAGTTGGCATTTCTGTGTGGAGTTTGCATATTCTCCCCGTGTTCGCGTGGATTTCCTCTGGTTTCCAGTCCAAAGACATAGGTGAATTGAATAAATTGGCTGCAGTGTATGATTGTGAAATTCTAAGAGATATTCACTTACTCCCAGGGCCATTTATATCAAAGCTGATATTTAGCTGCACCATGTTGTTGTTTTGTAACATCTATTTTTTTTTTTATGAGGTGGGTTGTTAGCCCAATGCTCACCTCCCAACCTTGAGGACCAGGACATTCAAAATGGAAAATTTAGCTTACCCAATTCACCTATGGCACAACTAAATCCTTGGACTGTGGAGAAAACCGGAGAACCCAGAGGAAACCCACACGAACATGGGGAGAAATGCCAATTGACCGAGCTGGGGCTCGAACCAGCGAACTTCTTGCTGTAAGGCAACAGCACTACCAACTGCGCCACCGTGTAGCAATCTAAGAGATATTTACTTTTTAAAAATCATACAGGATAACAAGTTTTCAAGAAAGCACTAAAGTGGCATAAAGAAGCCTATACTTGACAAGACAACTGAAACAAATCTTTTAAACTTTCAGATGTTTTGTATACAGCTGGTCAGCCACAGACATTAAAGTCCAATAAAAAGATAGTTCAGTCAAATATGAAAATGCTGTTATTAATTACTCACCCCTGTGTCAATCAATCCAACACCCGAGACTTTCGGTTCTCTTCATAACACAAATTAGGTTTTTTAGAGGAAATCCGTGAGCTCCCGCATCCTCCTGAGACTTTCAAAGTCAAGAAAAGGAACTAAAATCATTGTCAAAACATTTCATGTCATTTCAGTACTACAACTGTAATCACGTGATTACTCCAAGAACACTTTTGTGTGCAAAAAACTGTAAAAACTGCTTTGTTCGCTAATGTCTTCCACATCAGAAAAGGCACGGGTTTACTTTGGCCATTATGGCTTGTGTTGCGTTGCTGAATTGCATTACGTCATACTGCCAGTAGTAAACATGCGCCCTGACGAACTGACGCGTATATTTAAGCTTCTATATTTACTTACTATATTTTTAAGCCTCGTATGATTACAGTTGAACTCCTGAAGTCTCATGAAATGTTTTGACAATATTTATTTGTTTCCTTTTTTGGATTTCAAAAACTCGGGACAGATTCTGTTTTGAACTGCAGCAGACTATCATGTCTACAGTGCTCAGCATATCACCCCATTTTGAAAACGAATATATTTATCCATTTTTTCAATGAATATGGGTAATATATAGTGGTGCATTTGATCAAAACAGATTTATTAAACAGAAATATTTATTATATAACATTTTAGTCAGAACATCTTTAGAAATAAAACTTTTAAATTCAAGCAAAATATTGCAAAAAAATAAATAAAAATAAAAATTACAAACTACAATGTTCCAACAAAATTGTATATATTGTTTATTTCTCTTGATTTTTGCTGTTTTTGAAAATTGTATTTAATTTTTTACTATAACATAAATTTGGCCTACTAATTTTTTTACCATTCTTGTAAGCTATTTTGTTCCAGATTTGGCTTCAGTGCTGACTGATTTAATGTAAATGCACAAATATAATATTGTAAAGCATCCTACAGAAAAATATTAATTTAAAAGATAGATTTGTGTGCTAAAATACATTGAGTTGCTTTTGGATGTTTGAGTTAAGCAATATAACAACTTTATAAAGTGGCCAGCATATCATATGAGGTACAGGGTGTCTGAAGGACTGAAGAACAGATGGGGCTGTTGCATAACATGCGGAGCTGCATGGATGAAATAACAAGACTGAACAAACGCTTGCTGTTATGCATATAGTCCAGTTAGACACTACAGATCTGTTATTAGCCTACAGACTGAAATTTTTGTAGTATTATGAAAGGTAAAAAGACGACATGGTGGCTCAGTGGTTAGTAGCACTATCGCCTCACAGCAAGAAGGTCACTGGTTTGAGTCACTGCTGGGTCACTTGGCATTTCTGTGTGGAGTTTGCATGCTCTCCCCGTGTTCGTGTGTGCTCCGGTTTTCTCCACAGTCCAAAGACATGCGCTATGGGTGAATTGAATAGACTAAATTGGTTGTAGTGTATGTGTGTGATTGAGTGTGTATGGATGTTTCCCAGTACTGGGATGCAGCTGGAAGGTCATCCACTGTGTAAAACATATGCTGGATGAGTTGGTAGTTCATTCCGCTGTGGTGACCCCTGATGAATAAAGGAACTATTACAATCCATACTGTTACAAAAATATTTTTTTCTCGATAAAATATATTTCCAATATATTTGGTAACTGTGAGACTCAATAAAACGTATGTTTGAATTTCAACCTTTACATGTAAAAACATGTTTGAAAATAAATTACATTACAGTATCCTTTAAAATAAAATTCAATATTTAGAAAAAATTACACACACATATATACAGTGCAAACGAAAAGTATTCATAGCGCTTTATTTTTCCACATTTTTGTTACAGCCTTATTCCAAAATGGATTTAATTAATTTATTCCTCAAAACTCTACACACAATACTCCATAATGACAATGTGGAAAAAAAAGATTTTGAAATTGTTGCAAATTTATTAAAAATCAAAAAATCAAAAAAAATAAGTATTCACAACCTTTGCTCAATACTTTGTTGATGCACCTTTGCCAGCAATTACAGCCTCAAGTCTTTTTGAATATGATGCCACAAGCTTGGCACACCTGTCTTTGGGAATTTTTGCCCATTCCTCTTTGCAGTACCTCTCAAGCTCTATCAGGTTGGATGGGAAGCTATGGTGTACAGCCATTTTCAGATCTCCCTAGAGATGTTCAGGATTTAGGTCTGGGCTCTGGCTGGGCCACTTTAGGACATTCACCGAGTTGTTGTGAAGCCACTCCATTGATATTTTGGCGTTGTGCTTTGGGTCATTGTGTTGCTGGAAGATGAACCGTCGCCCCAGTCTGAGGTCAAGAGCACTCTGAAGCTCGGGGGCTTACAGACAATTCCTTTGTCTTGGTTTGTGACATGCACTGTCAACCCTGGGACCTTATATAGACAGGTGTATGCTGTTTCAAATCATGTCCAATCAACTGAATTTACCACAGGTGAACTCCAATTAAGCTGCTGAAACATCTCAAGAATGATCATAAATGTACCTGAGCTCAATTTAGAGCTTCACGGCAAAGGTTGTGAATACTTATGAACGTGATTTTTTTTAGCTTTTTTATTTGTAATAAATTTGGAACAATTTCAAAAAAATATTTTTTCACATTGTCATTATGGGGTATTGTGTGTAGAATTTCGAGGAAATAAAATTATTTAATCCATTTTGGAATAAGGCTGTAACATAAAAAATGTGGAAAAAAGTGAAGTGCTATGAATACTTTCCGCATGCACTGTATTTCAATTGCTTTTAAATATATTTAGGAAATTAGTATTTTCAAAAGAATAACAAAAACTGGCCCAAAATGCCTTGTATCAAATATTTGTTTGCCATGTTTTGCATATTTTATAATGAATTTTTCAAAAAAACACTCAAATATATTCTTCCTTATATTATGATATGTTGTTGATGTGTTTAGAATGTGTCCGATGCAAAAATCTTGCTTATATACATTTTATTTCATGAACAGAAATCCTGATTACAGAGACAAATCTGTGAAAACCAAGCCATGAAGATGGGCATAAAGCTGCAGAAGAATGCTTAATTCAGTCCTGGATGATTTTCCACTCACTCTCTCTCTCTCTCTCTCTCTCTCTGTGTAAGTGGGTCAGGCTGTGGGAGGCAGATGGGGATTATGACATCACTTACTCAGAGCTGGAATATTACACCGCTCTGGACAATATGTATGACCTTCAATATCACAAATCATACAACAGCACACACACATTCCAGAGGCAGATTCATGAGTGAACATCTTAACAGTCTGGGTAAAAATAGATCCAGAAGAGTCTTATATTGCTGATTACGTTAAAATAAAGACCAATCAAAGGTCAAAGAAGATTCTGAAAGCCTCCAAATAAATATCAAACATAAAACAAATCCAAATGTTTATTATAGGTAAGGCTGGATTGTGCAAAAATGTAAAACCTACTTAAAAAGTGATGAGAATGCACGAGCGGGGAACATAAAATGATACGAAAGGTGTGATTTTATTCCTTTTTTGATAGATTTCAGTACCTGTGGCTCTCATGGCTTCATGTTCCTTAATATTCATAGCATGCAGAGGTTAATTTCAGCACCACCGTTAGTGTCATCTTCACTGAATCAAGGAAAATGATCAATATATATATATATATAGTTGTTGTTGTTTTCGTCATTAATAATAAAAATGCTCTTCTCAGTAACACACTCTTATAAGTAAAACACCGTCTTAAGATAAAGGATGGTTTGCTTGCCAATTTTGGGTATTTTAAAATTTCAGTGTTTCCATAACAACCAACCCACGTCTAAAAAGTGCCGAGCCTCAGTACACACTGTACTCACTGCCTTCCAACTGACGGCAGCTAGCTCACTGCAACTCTCACATGGTCACACACTGAAGCTCAGCAGGGCAGCGCCTGGTCAGTACCTGAATGGGAGACCACATGGGAAAGCTAGGTTGCTGCCAGAAGTGGTGTCAATGAGGCCATAAGTGGACACTCAACCTGCAGTCTGTGTGGGTCCTAACGCCCCAGTATAGTGAAGGAGAACCTATACTGCTCAGGGAGCACCGTCTTTCGGATGAGACGTTAAAACGACTCTCTGTGTTTGTTAAAGATCCCAGGATGTCCTTCAAAAAAAAAAGGAGTAGGGGTTTAACACTAGCATCCTGGCCAAATTTGCCCACTGGTCCATCATGGCCTCCTAACATCCCCATATCATAATTGGCTTAATAACTCTGTCTCCTCTCCCCCAATCAGCTGGTGTGCTGTCTGCTGCAATATGGCTGCAGTCGCGTCATCCAGTTGGATGCTGCAAACTGGTGGTGGATGACGAGATTCCCCCCTATGTGTAAAGCGCTTTAAGTGTAAAGCACTATATTAATGTAAATAATTATTAATAATCAAATGCTGAGCTTTGTCTTTAGAAACTTCTAGATTATTCATAATCAAGACCATGATTATCAGGCAAACAGGAGGGTAACGCATTTGACAGACCAATTTAAAGTACCATAAATCTGATGATAATTTAAAATAATTGAAATCACCCATATCTGATGAAATCCAGTGTTTGAAGTACAGTTACAAGACTGATGAAGAAAAACAGATATTAGATTTCCTGGATGGGAGACCAGATGGGAAAGCTAGGTTGCTGCCAGAGTTGGTGTTAGTGAGGCCAGAAGGGGGCGCTCAACCTAAGGTCTGTGTGGGTCCTAACGCCCCAGTATAGTGAAGGAGACTCTTTACTGCTCAGTGAGCGCCATCTTTTGAATGAGACGTTAAACAGAGGTCCCGACTCTCTGTGGTCGTTAAAAATCCCAGGATGTCCTTCGAAAAAAGTAGGGGTTTAACCCCGGCATCCTAGCCAAATTTGCCCACTGGTCTCTGTCCAACATGGCCATACCATATTGGCTTTATCACTCTGTCTCCCCTCCACCAATAAGCTGGTGTGCAGTATGGCGCAATATGGCTGCCGTCGCGTCATCCAGTTGGATGCTGCACACTGGTGGTGGATGAGGAGATTTCCCCCTATGTGTAAAGCGCTTTGAGTGTCCAGGAAAGCGCTATATAAATGTAAATAATTATTAATTATCAAATGCTGACCTTTGTCTTTAGAAAGACCATAATTATCAGGTAAACAGGAGGGTAACGGATTTGACAGACAAATTTAAAGTTGCATAAATCTGTTGATAAATTAAATTGACTGAAATCACCACTATTTGGTGAAATCCAGTGTTTGAAGTACAGTTACAAGACTGATGAAGAAAAACAGATAGGAAAAAAGCAAAAAATAACAACAAAAATTAAAAAAAGAAATGGAATTCCTTATGATTTTGGGAAAAATTGTTCAAGTATTATAAATACTGAAATAAAAAACTGTGTTTTTTTCTATTTAATCAAGCACATGGTAAGAACAGTCACAATAACTCAAGAATGAAAGGAGAAAGTAGTTCTCTGTGCTGTTTTCCATCCAATACAAAAAAAAAACACAACCTGACTTTTAAAAAAATAGCCCATAACAGAGTTGAAGACAGCAGTGTGGCAGATGGAATGAAACCAGGTAAAAATGTCCAATCTACAGTTGTTTGGCTGTGGTTTAGTGTCCGGTGCGCTGCGTTAATGTTATGAGAGTTTGACAGCGATCTTCTGCTCTTTTTTCATCATTCTCTGCACCTCTTTCTCCATTTTCTTCCTCTGCTGCTCAATGGCACGTCTCTCTCGCTCTGCCATCTTCTGCTGCCTGTGTTCAGAAACATAAATAAGCTATTATTACTGGGTTCTTGTGCACATTACAGTACAAACATTAACACATGTAAATATATTCATTTCATTAAACAATCATAAGCTTTCAAATATGTTGTGATAATATCATAGATGTGATACAGTAGCTCAGTATTGCAGTGCAGGCTGAATCAACCGTGTTTGTACACTGACACCTAGTGGATAAAAATAAACTAGACTGCACACTTCCCCTCTGCTATTTTTACAGAACTGAAACCAGCGATATTTGCGCATTACTTGCTAGTTACCAAATATTAAACTCCTTACTACTTTTAAATCAATTTCCAAGCATTTCCATGTATCATATGGCTGCACTGTTTAACCCTTTTTTGAAAACTCATTGAAAAGCTCATTGGAAAAAAAACCTGGAGTTTTACTGGGGGTTATTACAAGACTTTTGAACTTTTACGACTTTATTATTATATTGTAATAAAAATCAATTACTTTTTTGACTCTATTAAGCTCACTTTTCATTAAATTTATATAACAAAAAAAATATTGTAAACATTTTAAAATAAATTAATTTTAATTTCCATTACAGTCTTTGGCATCACATGACCTTTCAAAAACCATTTAGTTCTACCATGTTAGGAATTTTTATGTTTCCCATATATCATTATATTTGCATAATTTTTTCAATTATATAAATGGAGATTTGATCGTAATAAAATAAAAATAGACAGCTATTCAAAGGTTCAATCATAAAACTTTGGTTTAAATATATGTTATGATATATTTTATTCTCTAAAGGTGTGATAACGCTAAATATTTGAAACTTAAAAGAAATATTGAGCATAAATGAGTACACCCTTCACAGATCTCTTTCTTTTAAATTCAAGTTTTCTATAGGATGCTTTACAATAATATATTTGTGCATAAATATTAGATATTATTAGAAGCAAACTGAAACTGATCTATCAAAAAAACTTAAGATTACAGTCCAAAAATTAGTACACCGAAATTAATAAGTTAGGGAAAAAATATAATTTTGATAAACAAGAAATGTCAAGAAATACATTTTTTTTTTTAATTTATTGTCTAGTTTATAACTTTTTGTATTATCTTTTCATTCCCAAAGATGTTAGTTGACCAAACTCTTTTTATTTTATTGGGGGTAACTTTTTAATAGAACTGTTGTTTAAATGCACCAAAAATATTGCCTCTATTCCCAGAGTAAAGGATAAAAATATTCATTTTTAAAATATTTATTCTGAACATTGTAAATTATATCATTTAAAGCATTTAATTTTCAAAAAAAATGGCAATTGGTCAGAACAGCAAATGTTTCAGTTTATTGTGATTGAAAATGATGGATATTCCCCCAAATATTGACCTCTTAACTCTCACTAAGTAAAAAGATTGATGTTTTGTGGTCTAAAATGAATGCAAAATATTTCTGAAAACCTTTATTATTATAATTTTTTTCATTTTAGGCAAACACAAAATGGTCTACATGACAATATAGCCATGTATTTCTGTAAAGCCAGCTTATCATATACTCTAAACAACTGATCAAATTGAAGATGTCTTTCATGTTTATTTTAAGGACACACAGATTCAGCCGTAATCAACCATCTCACCTCAGCACTTCCTCTGCCTCCCAAGCTGCATCTGCTTCATCCTCCCAGGCGTTGGTGTTCTCCTGCCAGGTGTCCAGATCCCCCAGCTCCGCCTGCAGACATGCAGAAACACAGCTTTCTCAATAAACATGTTTACATTCACACTGATAACTCATGAAAATCAGCTTCCTGAAATAACATCTCTAGTTATAACCAATCCATGAGTAAATTTATTATTAAGCTAGCGATGTCAAAAACATAACAATAAAAACAATTTATTTCTGTTTTGTCATGTTAAAAAAATCTTTAAAAACAGAAGAAGAGTACTGCAACATGTCAGTATGAAACCTATAGCTCATATAGAAAATTGTCAGCATTTTTGTGTATATTATGCAGCATTTTAGCTGCAGCTGTTCTACAATATGCTGTTCTTTAATCTTTGCGTTAATATAAAGTGTGAATTTGCTATAGATTTCCTCCATCCATTCTATATAGTGTTATTGTCCCACATCACACCTGCATACTTAAATAAACCAACAGAAAAAAAGTTCATGCAATCATAAAAGGTGCCCTATAAAGAAACCTGCATTTAACTAGGCATAGTCGAATAATAAGAGATCAGTAAATCTAAATGACTACACTGTAAGCCTCAGACACCATTGTTTCCTCGTTCTCGTGTAAATTCCACGAGTGTAAAACACCAGTTGACAAAAGGCCAATCAGAACACAAAACAGACTCTTGCGTGACTCACGGGCCACACCCTCATCATATGCATGTACTATAAAGTCAGGTTCTACATCTTCTGGGCCTGACCAGCAGTCGCTACCCATCACTAGCCAAACACCGACTGATGTCGCTCTGGGATCATTAATATGCACACCTTAAAGCCTGTTCACACCAGGACGCTTTTTGCTCGCGTTTTTCGTCGACGTTTAACGCCTTGTGACTAAATAAAGGGCGCCAATGTGATTGTGCACACTAACGCGCAAAACGCTAGGTGTAAAAGCGTCATTTTTAAAGAAACGCCTCATGCTCGTATTTTTTTTTTTTTGACGCGCCGCGCAAAAACTGTCAATGTGAGTGCACATTGAAGAAGATGCCCAGAGGCGATATGAACGTGGAGCTGCTTATTGCACTGGTGAACAATAATCATTTCTTCATCGCTAGAGCTGGAGCTGTTACTTGATCCATCCATGCTTGTTGAATCGCCAGTAACTTAAACAACAACAAAGAGCATAAATTCACTGATTCTAAGCTCTTTGACAACAATCGTGTCAACTTTATGTCTTCTTCTTCTGTGTTACAAGCGGATGTCAGAAGTTTAAAGTTGTGTAGCACCATCTAACAGCAAGGAGTGATTTTGCATACTCTTCTGCTCGACGCCAGTGAAAATCGCTTGAAAAACTTCTCGAAAAACACTGACGATAAACGCAAATGAAAAAGCGCCCCGGTGTGTACAAGCCTTTAGGCTGTGTTTGAAAAGCCACAACGACAACAATTATCATTTCCCTCCCTTATCTATTTAAACTGAGTTTATTTTAACTTACTATGTATGTGGGTCTTTTATTTTGAAAACGGGAGATGCTGATTGTTTACTATGCGTTATTGAACAACGACTGCATGACTCGCACGACTGCAAAATGGTGTCAAATCGCAAAATGCAGGACTTAAAGATTATACATTTATTCAGAGCCACCTCGAAGATGCATAAGGTATGTTTAACTGTATCTTTTGTTAATTTATTGTGTTTCTGTAAAATTAGATGTGTAATTATGCCATACACCTGCTATGTAGATATCAGTGAACAATTTACTTTATTAAACCAATGCTGTATATGGCACCTTTAAACAAAGTTCACCTTAAAAATTAAAATATCCTCACATTTACTACCACTCAAGTGGTTTGAAACATTTATGAATTTCTTCTGCCGTACACAAAACAAAATATTTTGAGAATGCTGGAAAAAAGCAGCCATTTTTGGGTAAACTATCCCTTTAAAGCAGGGGTCTCAACCTGCCGGCCCACAGGCCATTTGCGGTCCCCCCTCCTCCTCCCTCCGACCCGCAACTGACGTCCAAAATATATTGAGGTAAGGCCCAACAAAACATACTTTTGTTGGGCCACATACTGCTCATTTAATAGACTGTACTATATATCCGGGTTACTTCCGGTTTCTCTCAGTGTGAGGTCAAGAGTAACACACATGCATATAATTTCTGGGGCTGATTTAAATGTTGAAATATATGTCCGTAAGTGCTTTATTTTTACTAAAGCTATATTTTTGTAAATATTAAAGGGTCATTTGATCATAATACCATCTGTATTTTGCTGTACAAACACCTCTTCATGACTTAGACATTATGCTGCTGGTGTAAATATAATCATTTTGCTAATATTTGATTCAAATGGCCTCGTTAATAGATTTCTCATATGCATAATAAGAATTGTATAAAAAACGTGCATTAGTAAAATTTCACTGCTGCCTAAATTGAACTTCCCCTCTGTTTTAGTTTTACGAAAAAAGAATGATATTGAGAAGAACAATTGCCAGGAATACTTTATGCTGTCTTATACATCTGTTAAACATGTGGTTAAGCAACAATCAATCGGGACATGATGATGATAATAATAATAATAATAATAATAATAATAATAATAATAATAATAATAATAATAATGCTTCAACACATTAGACAGACATTCTACCTACATAAACCAATAAATCCCTTTGTGTTGGTCTAAAGTGTTAATAAGCCTCATAATAACCGAGTGATTCATGTTATTTTGCATTACTCACAGCGGGCTGGATGAAAGACATGTCCTGAGTGGCGGCTAGTCGGCTTGAGAAACCTGAGGAGCTGTCTGGCATAGAGAAATTCAGAGGTTCCCTTTTCTTCAAGATAATCTGGAATTGAAAACAAAAAAAAAAAAAAGAGCAAAAATAATTAAATATATTAAACAATATATAAACATATAAATAATATAATATTAAATATAGTGTAGATACTAATATTAAAATATTTTTGCCTTTTTTAAATTTATGTAGTCTTTTATGATCACCAAGATTGCTTTTTATTTGATCAAAACGCAGTATTTACAGTAATATTCTGAAATATTATGACAAATTTAAAATGTATTTATTCCTGTCACGGCCAAGCTCAATTGTAAGCATCATTATGCTAGTCTTAGTGTCACATGATGTTCAGAAGTCAGTCAATCGTGATGATTTGGAGTTTTAAAAAGTGGTGGTGCTAAATATTATTATAAAAGCCATGAAACATCAAAAGAGTATCATGTGTTTGAGGTAGAAGTCTTACAACATCACAAAAGATCTTTACTGTTGCTATTGATTAGTTTATTGCAGTCTTGCTAAATAAAAGTATACTTTTCTTTTTTTAATGTTGAATTTATTCAACAGTGGTTACACTAAAATGTAAAATACTGTATATAAATATATTTGTGTCATTGACAAAACCTCATTCACTTCTTGAATCTATAATCGCTGATCTATAAAATTATTTTATTTTAATAAGATTTCATTTCCAATCACTTTTAGAATTGTGAAAAATATCTGTTGTATTTGTTGTATACAGAAACCAGCAGAGAAAAAGAGATAGAAAGTTATTAGGACAAAAGTAGGTCAGAGACAGAGAAATAAATACAGTAAATGTCAATAGCATAAGAGCAAACGTAACATCCCCCAATAATGAGCCTACTTTTTGTGTTTTCCTGATGGTGGGAGCCATGTCTTTGAAATAGTCCGGTTCTTCTTCTTCAGCCTGATTCTGTGGAGGTGCAACTATCCCATTACCGCCTTCAATTTTGATACTGGTGGGTGCTTCTTCATCCCATGAGCTCCACTCTTCAATCTCCGGCTGAAAAACAAACAAAACAAAAAACAAATATTTACTCAGTTAAAGTACTATGGAAGTTTTGTGGTGAACAATTCATCTGTGCCTGTCATTAGGAAAAAAATGTTTGCTCTTGTAATCTATAATTAAAATCTGAAAATGCACTTCCTGTTTTATTTTTCAGTTAAATTCTCAGATTGCATAAGTATTGAGGTATTGGGCGTGGTTACTTGACCACACCCCTCCAACTGTCAGTTTTGACAACAAACAGAAATGGTGAAGAGGAGGAATCTGTTAGGTTGTAATAACTTTCACGAAACGCATTTCCCAATCTTTCTGAATGAAATGCCTACTTTACTTCATCCAATCAGCTCGCAGTAAAAAAAAAAAAACAGCCACGCCCCGTTTTCTTATTTAATATTCCAGTTCTCTAGGAACTGCGTCAATACAAAAAAAAAAAAAAAAAAACAGACGCAGCTTCCAGTTCCAGGACAATTATCTCTCCATTTTCAAAAATCACCTTCAACCTTTTTATTTAATAAACGCATTATGGATTAATATAATGCATTTTTACTATGATTTACAGTACAATAAAATGTCAGTTTTAAAAAATATGTGGTCAGGTAAATTTAGAACAAGAATAATTTTATGGCATTAATATTTAATCAAATTTACTTTTACCTTGACCATTTGCCAGAAAGTGTGTTGTTTCATTTTAGATAAATATGTTACACTTGACCTTATTTCATCCATATTTTGACAAAAAAGTTATTCAGAAGATTAAAGATTAGATCCCCTTGCATTTATTACAAATCTATGCATCATAAGATGTAAATACAACTTCCCAGTTTTTATGAATTTACATTTTTTGTGAATTTTTTTGCATAAATTTATGTAACAGATGCCTAGTTCTCAGACACTATAGATAAATAGACAAATATAAGTTAATAAGTAAATTTCAATATAATAGAAATGCCAATAAACAAACAAAAGTATTTATGTACTGATGCTGAACCAATGCGAACAAGATAGATAGACAGACAGACAGACAGACAGACAGAGTTTATGTTGTCTTTTTTCTGCTATGAATGTTTTTTCATTATATACCCATATATATCATGCCAATAAAGTGAACTGAACTGAATTGACGGACAGTCAGAAAGAAATCTCTGTGCAAAATATATACCTGAAATATCTATGATGCAGAGAGATTGCCTCTGGCTTCATTCAAATCACATGTATATAAGTATTTAGTCATTCCTGTAAAATGTAATGATCTTGGAAGATGTTGTGGTGGGTAACTCGGGATGTGGTGGGTTTCATTAAACGTGTTTTCTGTCACTACTTGTTTAACCTGCATCAATGCATTCAGTGTAAGCTGCGCGATTGATCATCAAAAGATCAGGATTTAAACAACCATGCAACAAAAAGTAAAAATGATGGTGATATGCATAAGTTTATTAATCCTTCTAATCGTCGCATTCAAATCTGAAAACGCAAAAATCAAGAAAGAGATGGGGTCTTTTGAGGTATGAAGTTACAGTCAAATAACACAGGAGTACTGGGATAAGAGTTTATAGTTTCAATATTACCACTGATGTTTATGGTAAAGATTAAAACCCCCGTCATATACATTTAACTTGCTGGTCAAAAATGAAAGTTGTAGGCAGCAATTGCATTATTTAACCAGTAGATGGTGACAAACAGCCATCAAAAATACGCCACTGAATAATTCTTCAAAAATGACACATTTAGCAATGAAACATGACGTTTATGAGTGAATGACTGAATCATTTATTAAAAATTAGACTACAAATAAATATGATTTGTACAAATTATAATGTTAGATTTATACATTTAGCGTTATCAGCAACAGTAGTAGTAACAGTGAGTTTTTCACACTACTGGATATTTTACAATTTTCTTTTATTCGCCTGATTATTTCTTTATTATATTTTTTATAAAATCACAGGTTCTAAGTTCTGTTTGTTAAAACCAAAAGTTTTTTGCAGTACTGTTTTTGTAATAATTGGAAAGCAAATTACATTTGTCTCCTCCCCTTTATGGCTGATTCGAAAAATGGTTAGATCAGTGACTAAAAAACCATTATGTGATCCGAACCGTGAGATTTGTGATCCGTTACACCACTAAAAGACATATAGATAGATGGATGGATGGATGGATGGATGTTATTTGTGTTGTGTTTTTTCTGCTACGTATATTTGGCAATATATACCCATATATGTCATGCCAATAAAGTGGGTTGAATTGACAGTCAGACAGACATCTCTGTGAAAAATATACACTTCAAAATCCTGACTGTTTTGTGAGCCTCAATCTCTACAAACATGGTTGTCTCACCTGTTTTGGGGCAGAGGAATAGTCAACAGTGGTCGGGAGGGTGATCTGATCCCCGCTCAGCTTACGTGACCTTCCAGTCCTATGAAACCAAAACACAACATTCAAAACAGCTTAACAGAAGAAATTGTAGTCACTTCTTTAAAGGACACACATTCACTGGATCTTCATATATCTAATGCTTCAGTCTGACAATTTACAAGGTAAACACACAAACAAATCAACAAAAGAGAATTACACTCACCTGCAAATCAGTCTTTTAAAAAATGAAAGAATAGATGCCAAGCAGGTGCATATTTTAAAAAGGCGAAACTGTGTGATGGCCATGTTATGAGTGATATCTGAAAAATAAAAAAAAGAGAGAGAGAGAGAGAGAGAGAGAGAGAGAGAGAGAGAGAACACAGGGAAAATGAATTAATTTAACATTTCAAAATAGAAAACAAACAAAACTCAAACAATTTAAGATAATTACATAATCATTTCAGACATATGTTTAATAGGAAGGTCCTGTAAGAATCCAATTGAACAAAAAATAGCATAAATTGTATTTGCAGGACCTGTAAATTTTCTGTCCTGGGGTTAAAAACTAAATAATTTATGTATTTACAACATATGCTTCTGTTGTACCCATATTGACCTTTATTAGCAAACAATCAAGGAAGCAAATGAACTGCAATAGCAACTGCTAATGTTAGCTTACGTATATGTACAGTCAGCTAACTGAAAATGTATGTTGTTTAATAATCTTAATTGGTTTTAGTTTTCATTAACAGAACTTGTATACAAAAATGAGTAACGATATGGTTCAGATTTCTCCATTTACTTACCGGTCAGGTCAATAAAAGACAGTTGATGTGGGCAGAATCATAGCACGGGGCTAGCAGACTGATGCAAATACAACACTTGAACTCTGTAGATGGGACGAAACGGGGAGATTAGTGTGTTTTGGCAAAGAAAGAGTTCAGGAGCGCAGAACCATCATGAACAGAGGCTGTCACGGCGGTCGATCTTATCCATATTACTCTGATGCGGGCAGCCATCGTCCCTTCATTGTATCACCTCACGCCAACAGGGAACTGGAGTCCACGGGTTGCCAGGTTGACGCAGTAAAATAAGTTTACAGGGTTTAAATGTGTTTATGTATAAACACAATAATAAATTATTGTTTATGTCAGCAAAATAAATAAAAGTAACATTTGTGAGCTACTGGAGAAACATAGATAAAGGCACAAAATACTATTAATTCGAATTTGGGCTCCACAGATCAGTGATATTAACAACAGGAAACCATGTAGAGTTCTTCTGTACGAATGCAGTTCTTCACATTGTTCTACTAGAAAAGCTGACATATTAAATAACTGACAATTATTAAAGTAGATTTTAATGGTAATTTATAAAGTATTGTCAAATTATAAATTTTTTTGTTCACAAATGGTTTTAGACTGAATGATGATTGCAACCTGGCAACCCACGTTAGGGTCTTTGCGCACATTTTAAGGGACGCTTTAAATTTTCAGCCACACCACACAATAAAAGTCTGTACTTTTATGGGAAAATCTCTATATAAATTAATATGCGTAGTTAATGTGACATTCTTTCTGTGACTTACATTTGTTAGACTATGTCAAACACTTTGTAATATTTAATTGTCATGTAAAGACATGACAGAACACTGTAATTTTAGAATTATATTTATTTATTGTCATATCTATCTATCTATCTATCTATCTATCTATCTATCTATCTATCTATCTATCTATCTATCTATCTATCTATCTATCTATCTATCTATCTATCTATCTATCTATCTATCTATCTATCTATCTATCTATCTATCTATCTATCTATCTATCTATCTATCTATCTATCTCAGCTAACAGTATTATGTTATTCACATTGGTTCAGCATCAGTACGTAAATACTTTTGTTTATTTATTACATTTATATTATGTTCATATTTGCTTATGTCTATATTTAAGAATAAGAATATATAATTGCATTATTAAATACTCAAAACACAAGTTTACTTGGTTTAACTAATAGAAATGTTAGACATTGCCACACTAAACGCAGTCTAAAAAACGTTAACAGAGCGGATATATAATCTCCATTTTGTCTTGTGTGGAAGTCTAAAAAATAATCTACTATATTAACATTTTTCATTTTATATTTTCAATCAATGTTTTCAGTGTGCAGTTCGATGGCGGTACCACGAGGTATCTGATACAATTCTCTTCGCTGAACAAGACGAACCAATCACGATCATTCGCGTTTACTAGAACGGCTGTGATTCAGGGGGGTAATTTTACTGATAAACATTTGTGTATTAGATTTGAATTCTTATCAAGTAATTATTTTATACGACTATCTACTCTTTAAATATTTTTAAATACATCCAGTAAAATAAAAACAACCAAAATCTGAATGCAGATATTCTGTTTTCTGAACCTTTAAGCGCCCCTAATAAAATCAAGTTTCAGCCTACAAAACAACGCTTCAGCTGTCTAATGATTCAGTTTTCAGTAGTGGTTTCCATGTCGGATCGTGATCCGGTTGCGCTTCCAGTGAAGGGAGGTGTGGTTATCAGTTTCTCCAGAGAAGGGAGGAGCAGCCACCGCACAAAAATGCAGCATTTCATCAGCCCCCGTGCAATATTCGGGTAAAACTGATTTATTTGTTAAAACACTAATCTGGAGCGTGTCCCCCAGTTAGTGTGATCCATGCTTTATTGGATCTTCTCGGCCTGGGTTGGGCGAACAAACGCGAGGAGCACCAGTGTCGCCAAATATGTGAGTATCGCCGTGGCCAGGTATCGCAGGTTTCAATACACAAGCTTATTAAATTGAATATCTCGTTCATATTAACAATAACGCAAAGAGATTACTGTTTTATGAACGTTAATCATATAGTAAACAGTACATTTGGATATTATGTGTAATTGAAGATGTCTTGGCACAGTCAATGCGTAATTACGCCATTGTGATACTCTATCTATCCTGTTTTTGCTGCTTTGACTTGTTATTAAACCACATTCTGTGCTGGTTGGTGAAGATGATGAATTTTACTCACTTTAAAATGCATAATGCTAGAGATAAATACTGTGTGGCACTCTTGAACAATGCCTTACTGTGTCAGTATGAACACAAGTAGGTAGAAATGCCAGCATTAGGCTTAAAAGTTGGTTGTAGTATTGATTTGTGGGCCGTTAAGGAAAGAGAAAAGGACTGAAACTACAGTGTGTCCTCTGTTGACATTGTTGGTTGTGCTCAAGTGGCTGTATCTGAGAGACTGCTGCTGCTTCTATACTGCTGCGTCCACTAAATATGACCTTCTGTTGTGTCTCCAAAACCAGAGGATCTCAAGCTTATTTCTCTCACTCTTTGTCAAAAACCATATGTAAAAGTTCATTACATCTTAACATTGGAAAAACAAAAGAGCTATGTCTGGGAAGTCAAACAAGAGAAGTAGATACTAGATTGTATAAACCAGTCAAATTTTAAGTATTTAGGCACAATTATTGACAATAAACTGAATTTTGATAATAATGTAGAGCAATGGTCTCAAACTCCATTCCTGGAGGGCCACAGCTCTGCATAGTTTAACTACAACCACCTCCAACTCAAACCTGCTTAATAATAGTGTCAAGTAGTCTTGAACACCTTGATTAGTTGGATCAGGTGTGTTTGATTAGGGTTGGAGCAAAACTGTGTAGAGCTGCGGACGTCCAGGAATTGAGTTTGAGACCTAGGCTGTTTATAAGAAGGCAAGTCAGCGCCTCAGTCTCCTCCGCAAGTTAAGTAGTTTTAATGTTAGTACACAGACTTTAAACATGGCATATATATCATTAATAGAGAGTGTTCTCACATATAATAGGGTTTTATGGCTTGGTAACACTTAAACAGAAGAAGAAATTATCGCAAATTATCAGTCAGGCAAATAGGATAACTGGTAACAAACAACATTCGCTGCAGATTCGATTTTATTTCTTTATGGAAAAAACAGCAGTTGTGATTTTTAAAGACAATACACATCCCCTTAACTCAGCTTTTGAAATGTTACCATCAGGATGCAGGCTTAATTTCTAGAGCCCGAAGAAATGCTTATAAAAAGTCATTCATCCCAATTGCAGTTGCTGTTGGATTAATCGGTTGTCAAGAATCATCTGCAATAATATGTATGGGGCTAATTTAGGATAATTTGTTGTTGTCTTAATGATTGTTGCTATTGTGTGATTGTTGTTTGGTTGTATGTATGTGGTTAGTGTCTTAAATCCTGTGTTAAAGACATATATCCTTTCTGTGCCAAGCAGAACGGACAATAAAGTTTAAACTAAACTAGAAGTATAGATGTATATTAAAATAATGTAAAAATTTGTTAGAAAAATAGTCAACATAATTTAAAACATATCGTTAACAACTAATTTAAAGTAACAGAATTTTGGCACTTTTACTCATACTTATACTTTTACTATATATATATATATATATATATATATATATATATATATATATATATATATATATATATATATATAGTAAAAAAAAAATATATATATTTTTTTTACTTTTATAAAGTTGAGTCAGATTTTTAAATATTTGAGAAAATGACAAATTGATCAGAATAAAACACATTTTCAATTGAAAAATCTGGGTCATTGCACCAAATATTAATCTTTTTAACCTTCTGAAGTTGAAACATTGGTATTTTGTTGTCTAAAAAAGTATATTTTAATATATTTTTAAAACTGTTAGTATTCTTCTGAAAACATGCCTTTAGTTATTTTCTGATTAAAAAAAACTCCTTATTTAAACCATATTTAAAATTTGGAGGATATATTCAGTAATCACACATTAAATAAAATCACAATTAGGTTTTACTCAAACACATAATTCAAAACACGTAACACCATGTACTAACAATATGCAACGCGACAAGATTCCAGCGACCTTAAGTCTGCACCAAATGCAATGTTGCATGACAGAAACATTTAAATACCAGCCACCGCACTCCCAACAAAATGGTCAAGGCTTCTAATCTAATACATAATAAACTTCTTTACCATTATTAATAGGCTACCGAGTGACTGATGTTGTTGGTTTGCTGTTGTTTGGACATCCAGAGAAAATAAAAAACTTCCAATGGTCTGTTGAGGGTTCCATGCAGAAGCTTTAACATACTTGGAAAGTTTTCATTCCATAAAAATTGTATTTTTTTGTTTTAAAAGGTGAGTTAATTTCTTTAGATTAATGTTCTTCACAATAAGAAAAATGTTTCTTTTCAGAACAAGCTTTGAAGTGAGTGGTGAACAAATGTCAAATTACTCCTTCAGAGATGACACCTTTTATTAATGTTTACATTTTAAATAAGTGGCAGGAGGAGTGGGATGCATTGAAAAACAACAAATAGTATGAAATAATACAACCTGAAATCTCAAACAGAGTTTTAATACGTTTTAAGACTAGTGCTGTGTCCCAATTCGCTTAGTTCTACTACGCCCTGAAAGTATTTACTTTTTTTTTTTGTGAAGGAAAAATATATACAGTACTTTTAAGTGTGTAACAGAAGCGTATGCAAGCTTTGGGACATACTACTTCCTCTTTAACAGATCGCTGTGTTGCTTAGTTATGAGCCCTGTCAATCATCCACACATCATCCGCATTTCTTTCATATTTAATTTCCTATTTCTATTTCCTATTCCTATTTTGCTTATTGGAGAAACAGCATCAGGTTCATCTGCCATTCATGAGTCTTTCATGCAGAGAAATCTCCTCAGGTCTTTGGATGATTCTGTATTCAGACGTTAATGTCCAAACATGTCTTTAAGTTCAGTATTGTTGTTGCAGATGAAATATAACACAGACAACGCGATTTAAATATTTTCCAGTTGACTTGATGTTAATTAACAGTCATACAAACACCTTTACCGAAGCGCGTCTTTGGTCTTACATCATGTTTGTGTTTATTTACACTTTTCACCGCGTTTGTAGTTCTAATCGAATTCACGTCCAACGCGCAATGTATTGTGGGCAATATCAGCAGTTAGAGTATAGATGGTTCTACACATAAAATTCATTTTCTTTTTCGGATTTTTCCCTATATTAATCTGGGGTCGCAACAGCGGAATGAACTGCCAACTAATCCAGCATATGTTTTACGCTGCGGATGCCCTTCCAGTTGCAACCCATCACTGGGAAATATCCACACACACTCATTCACATTCATACAAACAATTTTAGCACACCCAACTCACCTTTATGGAGGAAATCCTCGCGAACACGAGGAGAACATGCAAACTCCACACAGAAATGCCAACTGACCCAGCCGAGGCTCGAATAAGTGACCTTCTTGCTGTGAGTCGATCGTGCTACCCACTGCGCCACCGCATCGCCCTACACTTAAAATTTTGACCGGAAATAGTAAACCATCCCCTTTGGCAAACTCTTTTCAACACACTAAGATTTGCGACATACTAATTCTGTTTTCAAATACCATTTAGGACGGATAGTATGCGAATTGGGACGCAGCATAGATTTGATCAAGATTTTTACCAGATGTCGTATTGGACATCCAAAAATAATGTTTTTTTGCTTAAAGGTGAAGACCCCACTCAGTGTTTGTTCTGCACAATTCCTCTTACAGTAAAGGACATTCTACTGTCCTGCTTTTAATGGCTGCAGAAGGCTTTTTTACTAAATGAACTCTCTTAAGGACATTTTTAGCAAAAAAAATATTTTATTCATTTGTTTGTTGTTTTTAATTGTATATTTAGTAATGAAATGTTCCTGCCATGTTTCCCAGTGATGGGTTGCAGCTGGAAGGGCATCCGCTGTGTAAAACGTATGCTGGATAAGTTGGCGGTTCATTCTGCTGTGGCAACCCCTGATTAATAAAGGGACTTAGCCGAAAATAAAATGAATGAATGAATGTTCCTGCCATGAAAATAGCCTTTGTTGCTGATATGGCAAAAAAAAAAAAAAAAAAAAAAACCCTAATCTGTTCAAAACCGTCCATTGAAAGTTTTTTTTTATTTTTAAGAGTGTGCCATCTGGTTTTGTGATGAACTTAGGCTCTTATCCACCTTTTTCTGGTTTTCATCAGGATGGCATCTCTGTGGTAGGATGAGAAGTCCAGTGCCGCGCTTCAGGGACGTCGAGAGGCAGGCCAGTGGCCTTCAGCCCCCACAGTGTCTTCCTTCCTGTCATGAGCGTCAGAACAGCATGTGGTTCATCAAAGACGCCTGTGGTATCGTGTGTGCGATCATCACCTGGTTTCTCGTCTTCTTCGCTGAGTTCGTTGTGCTATTCGTCATGCTGATTCCATCCAAAAACCTCACATACAGCCTGGTGAACGGCACCCTGTTCAACAGCCTGGCCTTCCTCGCCTTGGCCTCGCATTTCAGAGCCATGTGCACCGACCCTGTAGGTTTTACACACAAAAATAAATGCTTTTATTGTGCATGGATAAAGGCAGCCAAGATACATTCCTGTATGATACTTAGCAGTGCGATTCATGTCAACTATTGACCAACAAACTAGATATTAGTTTGAATTCAGTAGGTATCGAAACTTAGCCGATAACATAGCAGAAGTCATGCCATAAACAAAATGCAGTTGCTGAGTTGCCTGATGTTTTCTTAGGGAGCTGTGCCAAAGGGCAATGCCACCAAGGAGTACATCGAGAGCTTGCAGCTGAAGCCAGGCCAGGTGGTTTACAAATGTCCCAAGTGCTGCAGTATTAAGCCAGATAGAGCTCACCACTGCAGGTGAGAGAGGAGCATATGGAGGCGTAGATGCTTCATATTCATCATGATCATATTAATAGGTTCTGTGTGTGTGTGTGTGAGTGTGTGCTACATTTGGGATGATTTTAGAAATTTACAAACCACTGATTAAGTTATAAACTGCTGTCATTCCCTGATTTTAGTGACTTTCTTTCCTCTCTTCTTTTTCTGCACTTTTTTTTAATCTGGTTTTAGTGTTTGTAAGCGCTGTATACGCAAGATGGATCATCATTGCCCTTGGGTTAACAATTGTGTCGGGGAAAATAACCAGAAGTACTTTGTGCTTTTCACAGTAAGTAGCGAAATATGCTTATAATGCACACTTTTAACAATGCTGCAACATAACAATAGGCAAGGCAAGGCAAGTTTATTTATATAGCACATTTCATACACAGTGGCAATTCAAAGTGCTTTACATAAACAGGAATAAAAGAAACAAGTATAAGAGAAATAAAAAACAAATAATAGAAATGGTAAAAATAGAAATAAAATAAAATAAAATAAAAGCAGATAAAATGTGTTATAAAAGAATTAAAAAGAAGAGAAAAACATAGTAGTTCGATCTGTCGGACGTAGCACAGTGCTCATTCAGTAAAGGCACAGCTAAACAGATGTGATTTCAGTCTTGATTTGAACGTGCCTAATGTTGGAGCACATCTGATCATTTCTGGAAGCTGATTCCAGCAGCGAGGGGCGTAGTAGCTGAAAGCCGATTCACCCTGCTTTGACTGAACTCTTGGGATTTCTAATCTATTTGATCCTAAAGATCTGAGTGATCTGTTAGGTTTGTATTCAGTGAGCATATCTGTAATGTATTGAGGTCCTAGGCCATTTAGTGATTTATAGACCAGTAATAATACTTTAAAATCTATTCTGAATGTAACTGGGAGCCAGTGTAAAGACCTGAGGACGGGTGTGATGTGCTCTGATTTCCTGGTTCTGGTCAGAATTCTGGCTGCAGCGTTCTGGATGAGCTGCAACTGTCTGACTGTCTTTTTGGGAAGGCCAGTGAGGAGGCCATTACAGTAATCCACCCTGCTGCTGATAAAAGCATGAACAAGTTTCTCTAAGTCTTCACAGGAAACAAAGCATCTAATTCTTGCAATGTTTTTGAGATGATAGTATGCTGATTTACTAACTGTTTTGATATGACTATTAAAACTCAGATCTGAATCCAGAGTCACACCGAGATTTTTGACCTTATTTTTTGTTGTTTGACCCTTAGAGCCAAGGTACGCATTCACCTTGAGAACCTCATCTCTGTTCCCAAACGCAATCACTTCAGTTTTCTCTTTGTTTAACTGAAGAAAGTTTTGGCACATCCAATTGTTAATTTCATCAATGCATTGGCAGAGGGTGTCAATGGGGCTGTAGTCATTAGGCATTAAGGCTAGGTAGATCTGAGTGTCATCAGCATAGCTGTGATAGGAGATTTGTTTTTTTCTCATTATTTGGCTC
This sequence comes from Danio aesculapii, assembly GCF_903798145.1. NCBI lineage: Eukaryota > Metazoa > Chordata > Actinopteri > Cypriniformes > Danionidae > Danio > Danio aesculapii. The sequence continues at coordinate 17,640,269 of NC_079450.1, read as the reverse complement.
AGAGGGAGCATATAAAGGTTGAACAGGAGAGGTGCCAGAATCGAGCCTTGTGGGACTCCACATGTCATGGGTGTCCACCTCGACCTATGGTCACCTATACTGACATAGTAACCTCTTCCTTCAAGGTAAGATCTGAACCATTTGAGGACCGTCCCAGACAGCCCAACCCAGTTTTCCAGCCTATCCAGAAGTATGCTGTGATCGACAGTGTCAAATGCGGCACTGAGATCGAGCAGTACCAGCACTGTTAGTTTGCCTGAATCTGTATTTAGGCGGATATCATTGATTATCTTTATAAGGGCGCTCTCTGTACTGTGATGTGCTCTGAAACCAGATTGATAATTGTCCAAACACCCCTTGAAGTTTAAGAACTTGTTAACCTGGTTAAAAACAACTTTTTCAATGATTTTGCCAATGAAAGGGAGATTCGAGATGGGCCTGTAATTGCTCAATATGGTGTTATCCAGGTTGCTCTTCTTCAAGAGGGGTTTAACAACTGCAGTTTTAAGTGAGTTAGGAAAAATCCCTGAGAGAAGTGAAGCATTTACCACTTTTAGAAGATCCATTTCTAAACAGGTAAACACCGTTTTAAAGAATGATGTGGGGAGCATGTCAAGACTGCAGGTTGATGTTTTCATAACTTGCACGATCTCTTCTAAGATTTGACCATTAATTACCATGAAATCGGACATAATGTCTGATTTCTTAAGTTGTGGTTGAGTTAATCTGACTTCGACACAATTTGGCTGATTGGATGAGCTGATTGCCTTTCTGATATTATTGATCTTGTCAGTAAAGAAATGAGCAAACTCATTACATTTGCTTTCAGAGAGTAGCTCACTGGGAATCCGACTGGGGGGGGGTTGTGAGTTTCTCTATCGTTGCAAAGAGTTTACGAGCATTGTTTACGTTGCTGTTATAAGGCTTGAGAAGAAAGTCTGCCTAGCAGTTTTTAGTTCCATATTAAAAGCACGAAGACTGTCCTTATAGATATTATAATGGACTACTAGTTTTCGTCTTTCTCCACATACGCTCAGCTTTTCTGCACTGTCTTTTCATTATTTTAATTCTTGGGGACCTAGACCAAGATCCCCTTTGCCTGCTAGTTATCTTCTTGGCTTTAACAGGAGCAATGTCATCTATGACATTTTTAACTTTAGAATTAAACAAATCAAGGAGAGAATCAACAGAGTCTGCAGATATACTTGGTGCTAGCGATATGGCCTTCATAAACTGCTCATTAGTGTTCTCATTTATGCATCTCTTTCTGACAGAGACAGATCTGTCTTTAATAGCTGGAGTGATCAATATGTCAAAGAAAATACAGAAATGATCAGATAGTGCAACATCCTTAACAACAGTTGATGAAATGTGTAAACCCTTAGTTATAAGTAGATCAAGAGTGTGTCCACGATTGTGTGTGGGTCCTTGAACATGCTGAGTCAGATCAAAAGTGTTGAAAACAGTCATCAGTTCTTTTACAGCATTGATTTCTGGATTATCAATGTGAATATTAAAATCCCCAGCAATGGTAAAATAGTCAAATTCAGAGGTTACTAATGATAACAGCTCTGTAAAATCATCAATAAAAGCTGGAGAATATTTTGGAGGTCTGTAGATAATGATCAGTAAGATACGTGGAGCACCTTTTAGTGCTATACTCAGATATTCAAAAGACAAAAAGTCACCAAATGACACTTGTTTACACTCATAGACATCTTTAAACAGGGCAGCAATGCCTCCACCTCTCCTATTGGCTCTGCAAACACTCAAAAAGTCAAAGTTTAAAGGAGCTGTTTCATTCAGAACTGCTGCACTACAGCTGTCATCTAGCCAAGTTTCATTTAAAAGCATAAAATCAAGGCAATTTGAGCTGATAAAATCATTGACTAAAAGTGACTTATTGTTGAGTGATCGGATGTTTAAAAGTGCTAACTTAACAGTTTTAGCTGTTTTTGCTACAGTAGTCTCAGATTTATATTTAATAGACACAAGATTTGAGTGATTTGCTATACGGCCTGAAAAAGTCTTCGGTTTTCTGTCACGTAATACAACACATATATGTGTAGAGAAAGCTACAGGCACACTGGGTTCCTGGGTTCCTGGGTTCCAATATAGGCATACGCTTTTTTAATGCAGTCAAATGCACAGATTTTTAAAGTACACTTTGGCCCAATCCCAATTCTACCTCTTAGCCTTTCCCCTTAGACCTTACGCCTTCAAGCTAAAGAGAATTGGGACATCCCTACCCCTTCACATGAATGCGCAAAAGCATGGGTAGGGATGTCCCAATTCTCTTTAGCTTGAAGGTGTAGGGCTAAGGAGAAGGGCTAGATACCCCTTGAAATGGAGATTTTTCAGGACCACACGAGAAATCAAGGGGTACAAAGATTTCCCAAAATACACCAGCTACAACTGCAGCATGGCTACACATGGAAATAAGGATATTTTTTTATTGTCATTATCATGACTTTTTATTACAAACAAGCATATGTTTTAATACATTCATAACCGCATTCGTGTTTCACCATCATGCTTTTAAAAAAAAAAAAAAAAGCTAAAATAAAAACTTCTAAGTTACGCTATCTATAATCCTAATAATAACTCCGCAGGGCTTAATTTGTGCCGGAACACGCCGAATCCGGCACCTCATTTTAGCGATTTCCCCCTTCTCAACCACCCTCCTACCCCGTCCACTGTTTACTTTCACTTTCTTCTGCAACTCCCCAACCCTCTTCACTTTCGGTTACGACACCCCTCCGCCATCCAGCACCCTGCCATCCCCATCATCAAGGTTCCACCCCTCTTTCCCCACTTTCGTGCGCGACACCTCTACATCCTCGGGTTACATGCTGGATTCGTTACCCTAATCTGTTTCGGGACCTCGCAATTCACAAATTAAGCACTGTAACTCCTAAATAGCAGTCTTAAAACATTCTGTCATGATGACACTTGAATACCCTGTCAGAAAAGTGTAGTGGCTGTAAATTAGCTTTTTACAGTGTCTGCTGTAATGTTAACGTTGTTTTTGTGTGTTTACATAAGTGAATATGGCCACAGTGTAAATGCACAGTTCAGTTACGATCTTATTGCCACATTAGATCATTATGATAACATGATATCGTCCTTCAGTGATTTCCTGAAGATGAATACCAAAAAATAACACAACTGGAATAACTACAGCAATCGCGATTGTTGATCTCGTATGAAGCAAGAGATTGCGATGACATATGATGACGTGTGCAGGTGTTGAAGTGGTGTCCCATTTATTAGGGGTAAATTTTGAATCCCCTCCTCCTCACATGGTTTCAAGGGCTAAGGGGAAAGGGTAGGGGTACAAAAACAGAATTGGGATTAGGTCTTTGTTTGTGAACAGTCAACATATGCACAATAGAAAGATTAGTTATTATTCACTGTCTGTGATTTTTCTCTCAAATTCATGAGCAGTAAATATTTTCTTTTTGTTTGTTTATAACTAATTTACAGTAAGAGGAGCTTACTTTATTAATTTATTTTTACTTTTGCTTTTACTATGGATGCTTTGGTGTATTATTGGCCGATTAGATTCCATTTAAAGCTATTAATATACAATAATATGAAAAAGATCATTATTTACATTTTCAAATTTAAAAACTACAATTTCCCGTCAATATTTGAGCTCTGTTTAGCACAATCTTAAACACAGCTGATAAGCCATTGTGTTCACGTGCTCAACAGATATGATTGTGATTGGCTCTGAAGGTCATCGCTTCACCCTTCTTCACTACTGTTAAACAAGCCTGAACACAGATACACAGACACTGGATCATTTTAAAAATATCAACATTGATTTGTACTAAAGCTGATACTTTTGACTACCCCACTGAAAAAAAACAAGTCATTAACTTCTAGAAAAAAATACTAAATATAATCTGTACAAAATAATAGACCTGAATCAAATTTTGTATAATATGTCAGATGTGCATCGGGAAAGCAACTGTTGTTTTCCATGCTCCAGTGCTGACCTTAACCATTGGTTAGTTTGGGCTAAAACGTCTTGGACAATAAAAGAAAATGACTGCACTATTCTTTTTTTCTGGAGAAGCAAAACTTATAATTTACAAATGGCAGCAAAACTAGAGTTATTGATTATGAGTATTAAATAAATGTTTTGTTTTATATGTCAAATAAAAGTTAAAGCTGCCAAATTAAATATTGAATAGCAAAAATGTCTTTTGAATATTGCAATATTGCCATTTTTTTTTACCTTAACTTCTCTTGAAATGTTGGGATTGTTGAATTTAGTTGAATGTTAAATGGATCCAATACATATTCAGTAAAATGGATTTAATGAAGAAAGAACTAGCTGGTACAATATAATACTGTATTCAATTGACCAATATCAGAATTGTCCAAAAGATTTCTATTATATTATTTCTGTATCGTATTGGCCAAAACAATCCTATCGGTGCATTGCACTTTTTACTTTTTTATTATTTTTTTAAATCAGATGAATTAATTCAGAGAGACTTACAAATGAGGAATTCTGACTATTGTGAACCATCACAATCAAACATCTAATGCTGGCGCTGATGTGTTTTTCAGATGTACATTTGCCTGATCTCCCTGCATTCCTTGGTCATGGTGGTCTTTCATTTCCTCAACTGCTTTGAAGATGACTGGACAAGTAAGTAGAGAAGCTGTTATTGTAGTTATTATTAGCAAGACCGATAACTTGACCCCTGTGACATCTAGATGCCAGGGTCGGAGTGCAAACATGCAATTAAGAGTGTTATCTACTGGGAAAAAAAGAAAAGTCCAGTCTTTGCATACAGATAAGAACTACTCCCAGAGACAGTCTGTTATACTTTTCAATACATTCTAATAATACATATTACATATATCCAATACATTTTTTTCAATACATTCTAAATAAATAATATATATAAACACTTTTTTTGTTTTGTTTTGTTTTTTGTTTTCAATTTGATGCATTACAGTGTAAAAAAGGTTTTGCATCCTTTTTGTAACACTTTGATGAGACTAATTAATAAGTTTGCTATTATATGTGTGTAACAAAAATGCATTGCTTTTTTATAACAAACATGCAATATTATGTAAATAAAGGGCCACTTGATATGAGGGCCATAATTGGTAAATATAGTGGTTAAAGGTCAGGTAATGAAGAAGTGAAGGTAGTATAACCTAATGATGTGAGCTGGATTCAAACAGACGGGCTCTGTATTTTGGGCACAAAATACTACCACAGCTCCAATTTTACATTTTTTAAAAATTGATCTTCGTGGAGAAGTCGATTCCATTTTTTAATAATTTTTTTTTTTATTATTAATTCTAAGAAACTGTATAATACAATTTAGAAAACCGTAAAAGAGAACAGTTCTTTTACATAATATTCACATTAGATAAACAGGATAAAGAGCAAAACCAAAAAATAAAGTACATAAAAAATAAGAAGCACATTTTTTATTATTAATTAATCTAAGTGAGTCTTCACATAAGAATATCTATTAAAATTGGAATTTTTGTAAGAAGCCTCTGTTTGTGAAAGTAAAATTTCCCAGCAAGTATTAGAAAGTTCACAGTGGCTTCTAACTAGGGTTATGCGATTAATCGAAATCAAAATGCAATTTGAAACGCTGTAATTAGCTAATCGCAAGAGGCTGCGATAATACTAAATTTCCCCCGCCCAGATCAAATGCGTGACTGCTGTGCGTGACAAGTCTTACAAGCCAATTGAGTAAGCACATTTTCGTTTTGCCCAATCAGAATTGCGCAACCGAACTATGCGGAACACCCGCAATAAAATAAAAACAAACAAACAGAAAAGCACGGATTGGTGGGATGATGGCGTCTGCCGCTTCAGAAGCATTATTAGTCAAATTCATATCAAAGAAAAACAGGACATCGGTAATATGGGAATATTTTGGTTTCAAAGTCACAGACATCAAAACTAAAACTGGTAATTTGTAAGAGCTGTCGCAAAATTGTTGCCAGCATGAGGATATACAGCAACCAGCACCTAAGTTGATTGCAAAATTAAATCGCAAATCAAATCGAAATCGCAATATCTGTTAAAAAAAATGCAATTAGATATTTTCCCCAAATCGCACAGCCTTACATCTAAGGACTTGCTTTAGTTTTCAAAATAACAAAAAACATCCTTAAGGTGCAAATAACCAATCGTATTAATCTTGGAAAAGCAATATGAACTTAAATCATTCTAAAATGATGATGATTGCATGAAAAAACAAGTGACAAATGTCTTCACACTCATTTTTACAAAAGGTGCAAATATCAGTAACATCACAATATTTGGACAAGAGTGCATTACATGGGTAAATATAGTGCAAAATTTTTAAGTGTACCTCTTATTTTATTAGGAATACAAAAATGATATGGTAATAACCATGTTTATATCCACTGAATGTTAACAGTTATAGAACTTTAGGAGTAATTAAGTTTTGTGACTGGGACAATTGATGTATGAACTTATTATTGCATCCTTTACTAAGAATAGATTTTCCTCCTAGGCATAACTGTGACAATTGTTTGGAATCTGCCTCAGCTTAAAGCAGCTTTTCTGACTTTGCATTTGGCTTTTTTTTTAATTATCAGAAATGCATCATGTTTATTGCAGAGACTTTCAACTGTGCTTCTGGGGACTGATTATTCTGCATAGTTTAGTTTAAAAGCTAGGCTAAATAAAACATAACCGAAGCAGCAAATCAAGATCTTTTGTAAATACTTAGGTATGCAGAACCTGCATAAGCAAGTTAGAAATAAACATTACATGACAGTGGATCTCAAGAAGAAGAGTTTTGAAGTTTTAGGCTTATTATAATGTTTAATCAGTGTTTAAAGGGTTAGTTCACCCCAAAACTTTGTAGTTACTCGCCCTCATCATGTTGGTTCAGTCCCTTGAGACCCTTTTTTTCATCTTCTGAACACAAATTAAGATATTTTAGATGCAATCTGAGAGTTCTCTCCCACCCTCTGTAGACTGCAATGGCCCCGAGACATTCAAAGTCTAGAAAAGGAACCATAACATTGTCAAAATTTACAATGGGGTTCAACTCTAATCATATAAAGCTCCTAAGAAAACGTTTGTTTGCCAAACAAATTTGTGAACACAAATGATTGGGTGAACTAACCCTTTAAAGTTGAGAGCAGTTCTTTATGGTGGTATTTAGCATGTGTTTGCTGTGAAATATTAATAAAATTAACCATAATGGGCATGATTTCAAAAGTTCATAGTTGTGAGTTGTGGTCATAGTTGTTAGTGATGTGCTCATTATAGTTCAAATGAACTAAAGTCATGAACAAACTTAGCCTCTTTTGTGTGTGATGGAAATTTCTACCATTGTTTTGACACCTTTAAACATTTAATAAGCTCTTCCTGAATTTGCGACTTGTTTGTATGTGTACATGTGGTTGTATTCTTTTTAAACTAGTGTGTTCAGCCCAGCATGCAGCATGGTTTTGAATGTTCAGTAAGTGTTACGTTTTATTTTTGTTACTTTAGTTGCTTTGTATCTTAACGCTTGCAGTGACCGTGTGAATGCCAAGTAAACAGGAAAAACTGTTAGATACTATAGATAAGAGAGCGTGTTTTTTTTCCAGTGTCACTTTAAAAAAAATGGAGGATAGAAATAGGCCTGTCACAATTATTAATATATCGACTTAACGCACAACACATGGACATGACCTCAATCATTTTCAGGGTGTCTCCAGGGTCTTAAAAAGTCTTAAGTTAAAAAGAAAATTAAAAATTTTAGGCCTTAAAAAGTCTTAAATTCACCGAAATATTGTGTTGTAGGTCTTAAATTATTTTAAACAGGTCCTAATGTCTAAGTAAAGCTACCCAATCTGGCCTTTTTATTTAAGTTTTTTTATTGCAAAAAGATACAATTCACAACAGCTGTTAGACATTTTTAATTCTCCAAATTAAATTCCCTAATCAGGAAAAGAAAACTAAAGCAACATATCCCTTTACATGATCTTACATTAATACAAAACTATTTACAGAAGTAACCAGGCCATTAGAGAAAATCTTTAGTGTTTAGGCCTGTATAAGTCTATATTTTATTCATGAAAGTCTTAAAGTCTTAAATTAGATTTGAAGACACCTGCAGAAACCCTGTTTTTGGTGATGCAATATATACCATGCAACAAAACAATATCAGCAACGTTTTAGCTGATTGGGAACTTTATCTTTACTATGGTTAAAAAATCACTATGGTATTTACTATAAATTGCTATAGTATATTTTAACGTGGGTGCTTAACAACTGAAAATTGATCAGTTACTTTTTTCCAGTTCTTTTTACCTTGCACTTTTTTTGTTACATTTACTATTATTATTATTATTACTGATTTGTTTAGGATATATGTTTACACATTCTGATTCCAATACCTAGTTATTAAATGGTTAAAAGTGTTGGGGAAAGTTACTTTGGAAAGTAATGCATTACAATATTGAGTTACCATCGTAAAAGGAACTAGCTGTGTTACTTAGTTCATTTTTATGCGAAGTAATGCGCTACGTTACTTTTGAGTTACATTTGCATTACTGTTTCTTACCAGGCTGAAGCTTGATGTCTTTCAGATCTGGCAGGTTTTCATTTTTTTTTAATAGAGGAGCTCTGCAATAAACAACGCACTGTATAATCTACACCAGGGATCACCAAACTTGTTCCTGGAGGTCTGGTGTCCTGCAGATTTTAACTCCAACCCTAATCAAACACACCTGAACAAGCTAATCCAGGTCTTACTAGGTATACTTGAAACACCCAGGCAGGCCTGTTGAGGCAAGTTGGAGCTAAAGGCAAGCTGCAGGGCACCGGACCTCCAGGAACGAGATTGGTGACCCCTGATCTACACCTTTTATGTACCTTGAAAAAACATATTGAAAACTTATAATGCAGGATAATGTTATCTTCTGAGAACATCCTCAGATGTATTTACAGATTAATGACAGTTTAAAGCAATGTGTTATTAGTGTATTATTAGTGAAGTACAAACCATTTTCAAGTACAATTCCTTGTGATCCATGTGTTCAAAATAATGAACGTTCTCTCATCTCAATTTTAATTCAGCAATTTACTTTTTAATAGCTAGTTAATTAAACAAAAAAGTAACTTGCGTTTAATTTTTTAAGAGTCGAATACTTAATTTTTTAAAGTAATGCATTACTTGTAACTTAGAAAAGTAGTATTATTACGTAACTCGTAACCCCCAACACTGAAAATGACTGCAGTTAAATTAAACATTCTTAAGAATGAAACTGCATTATGATGCTATTATATTGCCATTCTGGCCTTATATAATGAGTGGCATAAAATGGTCTTAAAATGACAATAATATCTTTTATCGCAATATATTTTGGGTGCGATATATATTGTATTACAAAAACTAGATTCGTGACAGGCCTAGATTGAAACGTAGAGATGCATGAAATCTTTAAACATTGTCCCAATCAACTGGCTACATGCACACAGACTTTCAATTACAAAATTGTCACATTTTAAGATCTGATTTCTTTAAAAATCAGCGATCTTCACTGCCTGTTAGATTTACAATATGAAGTGGGTCCCAGATCGGACAAGAAGCACTGCATTAAATTCCATTCACCCCCCCGGCCATGTCTTTAAAATATGACAGTTTATTTTACCCCAGTACTTTAAATGGAATTTCTGCGCTAGCCTGTTGCTACTGATGGCGCTAGTGGTTACTACATTCTTTCATCTTGTTTCACGCTTTGACAAATAAATGAACGCTTAAGTCTATTTAACTGAATGTATTGAAATTACATTACAACATTAATGCTGTAAAAACAATTGAAAATTGTCACATTAAGCTTTCACCAGAAGTTTACGTTGGCTTTATAACTGTAGCTGTGCATAGAGCCCATTGAGCACATACATTTTTTTATACACACTTTAACACAGCATAAATACATGCAAATAATGAACTGCAGAAACTTATTTATGACATTTTGTGATTTATACAACGAAAACAAACTCCTCGCCTTGGTACACTATGATTGGATAGCTGGATTTTAAATTTAATTTGATGCAAGCAGCACCAAAATGGTACATCTAATCATTGACCCAAATAGGCCAATCAAAAACAAGGGTGTCACTGGTATATGTCTAGCCAGGCTTGGCTAAAAGATCAAACCTTTCAACCCATGTGCTAATGTGTTTAGATGCTTTCCATGCGTGTTGTGTGTCCCAGTTTGCATATACAAATATAGATGTGCTGCCAGTTATTCATACCACCCCCCCCCCCCTTTTTAGTTAATGAATTAGTCTGAATGAAGCTAGAATAGTATAGTTGCACTAGTATTTACTGTATCTGTGTTAAGCCTGTTCCCTTTCCCCTCCTGACCCCAGAGTGCAGTACCTTCTCCCCTCCTGCCACCGTCATCCTCCTCATCCTTCTGTGCTTTGAGGGCCTCCTCTTCCTCATCTTCACCTCTGTGATGTTTGGCACCCAAGTCCATTCCATCTGCACAGATGAGACGGTAAGAAACCATTTTTCTTTCCCGGCAGTGGGCGAACGTGGTGGAGGTGATGCTTGTGGACTGTTATGCTTTGTTATTTTTAGGTTAACACATGCGGACAGCTTTACCAAAAATGCTGTGGTGCCTGGAGTGAAATGTAACGCGCATTAATTTGGTATTGAACAGCAGAAAACTAGCATATATTCACACTGGTTCTTCAGCACATATCATGCTTGGTTAGTTATTAATAAAACATCACTGTGCAGAATTTAATTTTGCCGTATAAGTCCTTTTGGCAGTATGCTTGTATAACACATAAGCCACTTTTCCACTGCGTGGTACGGTATAGTTCGGCTTGGTTCAGCTCGATTACATTTGGTGTTTGGTGGTGTAGATCTGTTTAAACATTACACTGACGATTGGGTTTAGGGTTAGGGTAGGGGTAGACGTTAATAAAATACAATAAATGGGAAATTTAATAAATAATATGAATAATCCCATATCTATCAGCTGATAACCACTGATAATGTTGAATCGGCTGGGGGTTCAGTGGTTAGCACTGTCGCCTCACAGCAAGAAGGTTGCTGGTTCGAGTCTTGGCTGGGCCAGTTGGCATTTCTGTGTTGAGATTGCATGTTTTCCCCATATTTGTGTGAATTTCCCCAGTTTCCCCCAGAGTCCAAAGACAAGTATAAGTGAATTGGATTAACTAAATTGGACGCAGTTTATGTATGTGTGTGTATGTGTGTTTCCCAGTACTGGGTTGAGGCTGGAAGGGCATCCGCTGCATAAAACATGTGCTGGAGTAGTTGGTGGTTCATTCCGCTGTGGTGGCCCCTGATAAGTAAGAGACTGAAGCTGGATTTATACTTTCGCCTGGTGCCGCATCGCGCACCTCCACTGAGTGCGCACACACCTCGCGAAACGGACAAGGCTTTTATATCTGGCGTGTTCGCCGTTGTGATATTCTTTAAAATGACAGGGGGCGGTCAAAAGAAACCCACCGTAAAGTCAGATGGATAAACGGTGAAGTAGGACGTTTCCGGAACTATGTCATATCATTATTATCATTCAAGATTTTTTAACTAATTATTTGTATTGTTTTTATAAATTATTTTAATGATTATAAGGATTTTTATAACCATTCAAGATTTTTTCTTAATCAAACTTTGATGCATCACTTGCTTTTGTTTTATCACGGACAGTTCTACCTATTAAAATATTAATGGTAAAAAACATGTGTTGCTCTACAAATATATTTTTATTATGGCAAGAATAAAAGCCAAAAAAGCTTGATTACTAAAAACATACTGATTTATTTTATTTTTTTTTTATTTTGCCCGCTCCACAATTCACACATCACTGTCTGGCTAGTTTCTGTCCTATACTGCTAAAAAAGCAATAATGGTCCAAAATTCCTGACCATTATCACCAATAAAGCCTAGAAAAACAGGCCATCAGTATATTGTAAACCGATAGGTTCAAATATTCCTTTCCAGTTATTAAAGAAATGATTTTTTTCCTTAATTATAGTTTTGTAGTTATTAAATTGTTATAAATTTAAATTGTAATATAAACATCAGTGTAAAACCCATGACTGGAGGAAAAACATATTTCTGTAATTGTGTACACGGGTCTCCACTTTTGCCATGGCCTCTTTTGTTTTTAACAAACTTATCCCTCAGGTTTTTCTTTTTAACAAAAACTTTCCTCCTTTCCCACGGCTGTTGCAATTTCTAGCCAAAAATTATTGATCATCAGGTTATCTCCATGATCACGGATCATAAAGATGTGTGTACAGTCGTATCGGTTTCAGACAAAATCTCTTCAAAGTGGCTTATATTAAACTCAAATCAATCGCGGCGCCGCACGAACTGTTTGCTCGAGTCTCAAAAAAAAAAAAAACATGCGCTCTGCTAGCCGAAATCATGCCACACGCACCCAAGGCGAACCTCCGCAAACACAGCGATGATGCCACATTCGCCGCGCGCACTCAAGCGAACTAGCGGACGTGTCGACTATAAACCAGGCTTAAGCTGAAGGAATGTGAATAAATGTTTTCAGATGCTGATGATGATGAGAACAAGAGGCTAAAATTTTACAATTGTCGGAATTGTATCATTTTCATTTGAACCATGGCTCATGCGAAGGCAGGGCTGAAAGATCCCCACTGATAGCCCCACCTCAAAGGCATTCCATGTGACCAGAAGAGAAGGAAAGTTGTTTCAAGGGGGAGGGAAGGTTATGGTATTTGATTGAGATTATGAAGGCAAATTTACGTTGAACAAAATAATGAAGTGCACAGATACATTGTTTATAACAAGCAGTTAGTGACCATTCTCTCTGACCAATTGCTAATCAGCATTAAATATGTCATGTGTTGGTAATGGTACGAGTTTCTTGGATCCTCACCAGAGGTGGTACTTAAAAAGTGATGGGTGAAGAACGCAGTGAAAAAGCTACTGAACATGAGCTGAACCAAACCGTGTCATACCATGCTGTGGAAAAGTGAATTTTCTGACTTTGGAAAACACAATTCACATACACTCAGCGGTCACTTTATTAGGTACACCTATTCAGCTGCTTAGACTGACATCAGCCAATCACGACATGCAGCAACTTAGGCATGTAGACTTGGATCTTCTGAAGTTCAAACTAAGCATCATAATGATGACGAAAAATGACTTATAAACATGCAGCCTGATCTCACGAGAAAACGTAAGTATTTTACGTTTTGTCAGTTTAGTGGCTAATTCTTACGAATTGGTACGAGTTCAGTCGTATGAAACTGTACGATTTTAAAAAGGTGGCGTGGCACCTAACCCCACCTCTAAACCCAACCATCATTGGGGGATGAGCAAATCGTACTAAATCGTATGAATTAGATCGTACGAATTCATACGAATTAGCCACTAAATCAAAAAGTTACGAATTGCCGTGAGATTGTGTTGAAACATAACATGTTTGTTGGTGCCAGATAGGCTGGTTTGGGTATTTCAGAAACTGCTGATCTCTGATATTCACACACAGTGATTTTAGTAAGATGTGCAGTGGTCAGAAAAGAGAAAAAATCCAGTGAGCAGCCCTTCTGTGGATGAAAATGCTTTGATTTTGTCAGAAAAGAATAAAAATCATGTTTAGTCTGATCTCAAATAACTAATTTTATAACAATTGAGATCTAAAGAAATGCATCTCTGAATACATAACTTTGAAGCAGATGTGAAACTGAGGCTACAGTTCACATGGGCTCACCACAAATTGGACAATAGAAGATTGGAAAGAACATTTCAGATCTGATAGGCTTTGGTTCAGGGTGCTGGTGTAATGGTGTGGTAGATGTTTTAATGGCAAACTTTGGGCTCCTTGTTACCAACTCCCTGATTAAATGCTACAGCCTACCTGAGTGTTGTTACTAACCATGTCCATCCCTTCATGACCACAGTGTGCTAACCTTCTAATGGCTACTTCCAGCACAATACTGCTTTTTGTCACAAAGTTCTATTCATCTCATCCTGGATCCTTGAACATAATAATCAGTTCAGTAAACTCAAAATGGCCTCCACAGTCACCAAATATCAATCCAGCAGAGGAACTTTTGAATGTTGTTGAATGGGAGATTTTATCATGGATGATCTGTTTCTACTATGTAATGGTCTCATGTCAACATTAGGGAGTCCAATCCAGATACTAGCAAGGTGTACCTAATAAAATGGCCTGTGACTGTATATTCCTGTCCTGTAGAATAGATTCGACTACTAATCTTTTAATCTCATACCGAAGAGAATGTTTTCTTGATGTTTGTCTTTATATTTTGTTTGTTGTACTATGGAAGTGTAGGTCTGCACTGTGTTAATTAGGTGACTTTGAGAGTTGCAAGTCAATCGACCCTTCGCTAAACCACACCCAAAAACCGCCACACAAATTGTGGCTTAGCAACTGTAGCTACACGCAGGTGGTCTGTCAAGCTTTCGAGGGAGGGAAATAAGCCAAAGCATTGTGGAAATCTAATACTGCTCTCCTAAAAGTTGGGACGGAGTGATGGAATTTTTTTTTCCCTTTCCAAAAACCATTGGGACAAATGCCAGCGTGGATCAAACTGTGTGAAGAGCCATAAAAGCAGCACAATCAAGTCATATTTTCATCTGTTTCAAGCTACGAATATTTGGAGTACAAATCAACAGAACAAAACACGGATATGATGACAAACTGAGCACTGGCGATCAATATACTTCACCCGTAGCTCCTTCACCCGCATCCTCATGTCCACGACAGAGCTACAATTTACTGATGTTTTCGTCGATCTTTTAGAGATTTACTCATTGGTGACAGCGTTATACCGGGTTAGTGTCTGCTTTTATATTTGGTGTCGAATTAATATTTGCTGGTAAGGAAAATCTATTTGTTAACTTCTGCTATTTATACTTTGATTTGCATTTCAATTAATTTATTTTAACCACTTAACTGCAAATTAGAACAGAAACAGTATAAAAAGCACACAAACATACTGACCGTTATAGGTGGTGTACATTGTTATGGGTCAATGATGCTAATATTCAACACAAATCCATTAATTTTCCCTTTCTGGCTGCTCTTTCTATGAATGAATGAATGATGTAGAAGCACTGTCCATGCGTGTTTCCTCGTCGGTTAGTAACGCCATATTTCATTGTACAACAATAGTCTATCAGGCTTTTTGGCTAAAAAAAGAGAAATCACAGTTTAATTTGTTGTTATTAGAGAATTTGTTTTAATTTCACCTCTCCTGCTGTGCATAAACAAAGCTGTTGAATGTATGAGGTGGCTATGCTTTAGCTTCAGTTTTGATTAAATAATTCTCTAATCTCTTGCCTATTATGTTGTGAATATACACCTGTAATGCATACTGCAGTCCTTTTTTTGTCTGGCTTTCTCAGCTATCTCACCTGTTTGCCAAAAATGACTAATTATATCCCTGGGAACGTCTGACACAGACGCATACATATTGTAATAGACATGCCAGGCACGAAAGCTTGACAGGCATAACGACAGTAACTAAGGAGGGCGGGGCTTAGCGACGGGTCAATTGTACTCTTCTTCGAACAGCATACTTTGATACTGTTTTTAGCTTAGTTTTTCTGCATTTAAACTACTGTTCAAAAGCTTGGGGTCAGGGTTCGTTTAATTTATGCTGCTCTTTTGAGCTTTCTATGCATTAAAGTATCCTGAAAGAAGTACTGTGGCTTTTACAAAAAAATATTGTATGGTACAACTGTTTAATAACCAGTGATAATAGTAAGAAATGTAGCACTGTCAAGCATAAGCAACATTAAAAAATAATCGGTCACACTTTACATTAAGGTTTCATTAGTTAATGTATTTACTAACGTGAACTAATTATGAAAAATACTTGTACAGCATTTATAAGTCTTAGTTCAACATTTACTAATACATAATAAAAATCCAAATTCATATTTATATATTTAATAAACTATGAGTTAACATGAACTAACAATAAACAAGTTTTTTTTCCATCACCCGATGTCAGTAAATGCATTAACATTAACTAATACAACCTTACTGTAAAATGTTACCAAAAAATCCTACCAACCCCAAACTTTTTAAAGGTAGTCTATATTGAGTTGAGTATGCTAATGTTCCACAATGCAGTGTGTTTAACTTGACTTTTCTTTTTTTCAGATTAATAATATAAACTAATAGCATATTTTAGAAAAGGAAATGATAAACATATTCCCATTATAAATCCTGGTTACACAACCCATGATCCAAAAATAGTGTGCTCAATTTGACCCATTTTCCCACTGTGATAAATAACATGTATAATATTGTATTCTAAACCTAAATGTAATGGCATTACATAAACTCTTCTGGGATTAAAATCTGTGTTTTATGGAATGGGTCAGTTGTTCTTCTTTTTATTTAAATACTATTCACACACTCTCGGTTATCTCTTGTTTTTAGGGTATAGAGCAGTTGAAAAAGGAAGAGAGAAGATGGGCTAAAAAAACAAAATGGATGAACATGAAGGCGGTATTCGGACACCCCTTCTCGATAGCATGGTTTAGCCCATTTTCTACACCCGACCACGGAAAAGCCGACCCCTACCAGTATGTGGTCTGAGCTCAGGAAGCTTTTAAGCTAGAGACTCGAGTGCACTTGGACTGCGCTTATAAACAGCGTCTTTCTTTATCCTGATTTGACCAGAGCCTTTGCCAGTGAGACTAAACCACCTTTATCATCTTGTTTTTTTTTTTTTCTTCAGCGAACTACTCATTTATATCCAAACGTTTTTATGCCTATATTTATTTTAAGTACAGCCATAAAGTGGAAGCTTCATCATGTCCTAATCTCTGCTGAGCTACACAGAAATAAAGACGGATGAGGGACAGATAATACACATGCATTTATGCTAATATAATCACTGCTGTAATCTCAGAATGTCGCCCAATATAAGAAATTGCTTTCTTCAAGTACTTTTAAAGGGGTCTTATTATGCCATTTACATTTCCAAACCCACTTTAGCTTTAAATAAAGATCCACAAAGTTACGAAGTAAAAGTCCACACTCTAAAAAGAGCCATTATATTAATGAGCAGTGTTTCTGAACTCTCTCTAATGCCTCCATTGTTATCCTGTTTTTTTTTTTTTTTACGCATAAACATTATAATATTTAAAATTAAAGTATGTCTGAGAGACACTGTTGTTTCACCAAGCGATTATACTGATACATAAACCGCATCCATGCGTAACTAATATTATGTCAGCTTGTGTGATTGTGAGTGCTCTTGGCATAAGCTTGTATTTAGAGACATTAGAGGCATTTCAAAATGATCAATACCATACTTCATGAATACAGTTTCTGAAATTAAGTACTGTTTCTAATGTGTGACCGTGTGTAGTATATAGGAAATTTAAAGAAACTACACCTGCCACGCGTTCACTGTCATGTGACTTTAAGCTGTTATTTGATTTGCTTTACTTCCATTTACAAATCCTGGCCTGTAGCATAAAAGTAAGCATATCACTAGTTTAAACTAACAAGGCTTTAAAACATAAGCAGCTGTTTTGGTTATTTTTGCCATCATTGATATGTAAAAGCTCCGCCCTCTTCTGGAAATGTGGCATGAAGCAGCTGCTAATTTGCAAATCAAAATTTGCAACGTTTATTTTGCTAGCGCACATTGTTATTCTTAAGATAAACAATGAGTCTGTGCAAGTTAATCCACTGGAATAAAAATGCTTGTTTTGGTAATTTTCCCTTCACTTTTGGAGCGACGGTCATACTTTGTTGACGTCAGTTTGACAGCTTCTGCCACGATATTTTAACCATGTCCTTGTTACCATTAGTTTGCCACAAAGGAATGATGCACAAAAATAAAGCCCTGCCTCCTACTCAATATTCTGCTTTATTTCAGTATGTTGGTGGACTTCCGACTAAAGTCTCAGCTACTTCCGGTTCACATAGTCTTAAAAAATCTAGACATAAACCAGTATTTTTACTTCCAACTAAATAACCATTTATTGTTTATTATAGCAGCATTTTAATCTTTTAAGGTGAAATTAAAGTCACATTTTTGTAAGTCAGACATTAAATCTTGTAAAAAGGGCATAAAAGGACCCCTTTTTGTTTAGATATATTTACAGATTCTCCTGTCCTTTCCTGGTTAATACTTTAAGAGCACTGACAACCATTCAATAAAATGGTTTATTACTGTTACAGATACATATTTTTTAAATACATTATACCAAGAATGATAACTATAATGATATCTAAAAAGCTAAAGTTTTTTTAATCCTGCAAATTATATTGAAAAAGGAAAGTCCACACCACAGCTGTATAACAATATTTTAAAGTTGAATGATTAACCCATCAGCCAACCAGAATTTATCCTTCATTAAATCTCACAATCAATGCAGAATTCATTTCTAGTGGCCCGTTTCCACTGAGTGGTACGGTACGGTACAGGTCACGTTTATCAGGCTTGCGTTTCCACTGCCAAAAGGGTACCAAAGTAATTCCATCATTCCGAGTTCATAATAGTTCAAAACGATAATCGATAAACATGGCAGTTTGTTCATGTTTTAGGTTGCTGAAACAATCATTTGCTCCTTTGTTTTTTTTTTCCGCTTCACTCTCGCGTTTGTCCGTTTCCGAGAGGATCGGATGTCAGAAGCACTTCAATAATCACAAGCATGTTATTATCATCAGCCCAAGAAGTTTGTCATTTCAAATATAGACGTGTGGTGAGTGCACGCGAACTCTCTGGAGAAAGTGAAACTGCTCGCATTTTAGACGGCCTCATAAAACAAAAACAGAACACAGCAGATTTTGTTCTTCTTGGCTTTGTGGCTGTTCATCAAGACGGCGACAAGGTTTGTTTAAGCTCGGGTCGGCCATGGCTTGTTACTATATGTATATAGTATTACAGTGTAATGTCTCGGCTGTGTATTTAAAACATGGCGGTTCCTTTGTTTTCATTCTCCTGCTTGTGTGCGCTAGTGACGTATCTCTGTAAATCAATAGCGTTCAGTTACGCGTCTAGCTCCACCTTTTGGTACCCATTTGTTGTGCTAAAAGTACAGAAAAAGTGGTACGGTTCGCTTTTTGGGACCTTTTGACAGTGGAAACGACCATAAAAGCATACCGTACCGTACCACTCAGAGGAAACGGGCCATAAAATGATTTTTTGGCACAGCTCCAAACTTTAGAGCGCAAACAAAAACTTTACGCAAACTTTAGAGAAACAAAACCATAAAGGACACCAATAAATTTATTGTTTTAGTTATCATTCTTGTGAACAGGCCTTAACATGGGTTATTGACTTTGGCAGAATAAAAAAATTATATTAAACGATTTAGTATGTTTAATAGGGGTATAAATATTTATTTTGTTTGCTTACAATGGAATGGAACGTACAGATTGGATATTAAATTCCATAGCTGGTGCATTGTCAGATCATTTTATACCCCTAAAAAATTAGAAATGTAAAGAATGTGCTTTGAGATACAGTGGGTATATTTGCTGTTATACATAACATACAGTAGACTGACAGCAGCACTTGTACTGAAAAGGCTGAATGATAATCAGTCTTTCCTTGATTTAGAGCTTATTTACTTGGTATGTTTTCATAAACCTGGTTTGCAGGAATGTAGAAATGAAACCGGTATAAGAAATTGTGGGAATTTGTGTTTTCGAAAACGTCATTTTTACACGTCGTTGCCATTGTTTCGGTTTTATTGCATTTATTTGACATTTTATTGATATACATTTTTTTGTGTTATGATGAACGGATGATATGTGCTTGTGTATGAAAAAGACAATCATTCTGTTCTTCTTTGTCAAATGTTGAATTAAAAACCTAAAACACCCGGTCATTAGTGTTTTTATATAACAACACATCACGTCTAATGTGTCTGACAGTGGGTTTCCTGAATGCATAACCACATTACAAAACCATCTCTGCCTCTGAAAAGTCTAAAATAGTATCAGCAGCTGAAACGCCATCCGCATTGCAAAATCACTGTGTTGCATTTTCTCAAGAGATCCAAATGTTTTCAAATTTGCTTGGTCTGTATTTCCCCCATCAACTTCCTCTCTTTTTTTTTTTACACTAACCTAGTTTCCCTAATCATTTTGTGGTTTCTTACGAATGGTTCCCTTCCTCAAAAAAGAAAATTCTATTTTCATGTTTTTGGTATTTACAATTAATTAAAAAGCTTCTAATTATATTTAGTATGAAATTAGGCCGATGTCCCTGTTTGACTGGTGTGAAATGGAGGTAAGCTTTGAATTGCTGCTGATTTACAAAGCATTTAAACACATTTAATGTGCTGTTTGTCTGAACGCATGCTATTTGAAATGGTCTGTTTTTCTTTTCTCGTGGATTCATTTCAATGTGAAGGCATGCTGCACGATCCATGTGTTTTTTTTTTTTTTGTTTTTTTTTTAATATGTTCCTTTAAGTGGCAGTCATTTGGCTTATCTCTCATTAAAGGGATAGTTGCCCCCAAAAAATTATCATTTACGAATTAATTACTCATCCAAGATATAGGTGAATTTCCTTTGAAGTAGACTTTTTATGGGTTGTTTACACCTGGTCACTTGTATTACTATCCAAATCTGAGTTCTTGACCCACTTCAGGTTGTGGTCTGGAATGCATTCTAGAAGAGGGGTGTCCGAACACGGTCCTGAAGGGCCAGTGTCCTGCATAGTTTAGCTCCAACTTCCTTTAACACACCTGCCTGGAAGTTTCCTAAGTATACCTAGAATGAGTTTGATTAGCTGGTTCAGGTGTGTCTAATTGGGGTTTGAATAAAATATGCAGGACACCGGCCCTCCAGAACCAAGTTTGGACACCCCAATTCTAAGGGTATAAATGCATTTGGTTGTTGAAAATACATGTGCAAATTTTACTCCTGCCAAAATGTAAAAAAATAAAATAATAATAAATGTAAAAGCGTGTTATAGGCTATATGACACTCTTTAATTTTATTTTTCGTTTCATTCAATATTTGACCAGCTATTAGCCATTATATGATAAAATTAGAATCGTAAATGAATATCAAATGGCTTTTTTAACAACAGACATGCATCAGGCACCAGTATTAGCTAATCTCTGTGAATGAAAAGGAAAATAATGGGAAAAAAATTATATATAGCGTTCTTTTATGAAGTTGAAGCCAACCAATAAATACACTGTAAAATCCAATAAGTTAAGGTAACTCAAACTATTTAAGTTCAAAAACTAATCCTAATGAGTACTGTGAACCTAAACCAGGGGTGTCCAATCTCGGTCCTGGAGGGCCGGTGTCCTGCATATTTTAGTTCCAACAACAGTTAAACACACCTGAAGCAGCTAATCAAGCTCTTTCTATGTATACTAGAAACTTTCAGGGAGGTGTGTTGAAGGAAGTTAGAACTAAACTTTGCAGGACACCAGTCCTCCAGTATCGAGTTTGGACATCCCTGACCTAAACCATTTGAGTAAACAAACAATTTGAGCACAGTAAAACCCATTAATGAAGAGAACTCAAACCAACTGAGTACTGTAAAACCCAATAAGTTAAGGTAACTTAAACCGATTGCAACAAACCATTTAAAAATTAATCCATATGAGAACTGTGAACTTACTCCATTTAAGTTGAAGTAATGAGGTATTTAAATAACTCCTTACCTTCAACACTGAGTTAAATTTTGAGTTAACTACACTTTGATAAAGTTGACTGTTGGGTTTAAAGTGTATAGACAAAAAATCAGTCAAATCAAATAGTTCGGGCTGTAATTATAAAGTGGCCAAATGTAAATGCAACCCTTTTCTCAAGTAAGATAGCTCTCCGATCAGAGAAAACACATACAGTGACCAGGTGCAAACAGGCCATTAAAGAAGACTTTTTAGCTAAGCTGTGGTTTGTTGGTCATTGCTAAAATGCAAGTCAATGGCTAAAAAATGCAGGGTTCCACACAAGTCCCTCATGCTGTCTCAACTCAAATCGATTAAGTTTTTTATTTGTTTTTGCAAACTTAAGTGGATGAAACATAAAACAATAAAGTTATCCTCCTTTCAGAATTGTGTTGGTTCAACTATTAAATAAGTACTTTGACCAAGCAGCAAAAGTATTTTTGAGTGTGGTGCTTTGAGTCAATAATAACCTTTAGAGGCCATAAAATGAATATCCGTGAACATGATTTACAACATTATTACCTTTAATCCCAACACATTAGCCAATAAACTGACAATGTAAAATTGTTACGTTTCCTCATCAGATCAGACTATTTAATCCACAGGCTTGGCAAACATTGCTGAGCACATTTATGACAACATAAATCAGCACCATCTATAGGATCAAACTTTCAGCTAGAAATCTTCTTTGATGTTCTACTAAAATCTAAAAATCACCCTCATTTTGGATGAACTGAGTAAATTATCGGCAATCATTTAATTTTTTTGATGAACCATCCCTTTAAACATTATACACAAGCAGCACGCAGGTGCATGAGTAAAATGAATCACTTCCCATTGTTTAATTTGTTTATTTAAACACCATAACCATTCGCTTTCCTTTTCAGTTCATGGACTTTCATTTGGTTATTTGCTGATATGGGCGTTGTTTCCATCATTTGTAGCTTTCTAAATGTCTTTTTCAAGTCCCACAATGGTGTGGTTTGTGTTTTTGCAGGGCATCGAAAAGCTGAAGCGTGAAGACCCGACATGGGAGAAGACTCAGTGCTGGGAAGGAATGAAGTCTGCATTCGGAGGTCCTCTTTCTGTGGCCTGGTTCAGTCCTTTCACGGATCTGTCATGCAAGAAAGACGATTCATCTCCAGTGCCCATGTTCCCACAAGGAGAGATCATTGAGGAGGATGTGATCGAGATTCCTTTGGAGCCTCATTAGATCAAAATGTGACCATGAGAATTTACATTTGCACGTTTTTACCATTGAACTCGAACCACTGTGAACAATTTGAATTTGAACCATGGAAATAACATTTATGTACTGTACCAAAGTGCCTTAAAGCAGTATTTACAACCAAAAATACATTACGATTTATTAAGATAAACTTATGCTGGAGACTGAGCTCATGTACTGTGACATGTTTGATTATATGCACTGTTCCTGGAGCAGTGATGTCTTTAGTTGGGTTACTCTGATCAGTTGGATCAGATCTAGAATATTAAAGATGTTGTTTTATGTAACTGTAAGTTAATCCTTTTATATCGGACATCACCCAGCAAGCAGTTTTTGTTTTTAAAAGATGTCTAATAGATGTCTGATAGAGATCTAAACATGGTCATCTTGGCTTAAACAAGGCCAAATTTGGGCTATCAGTGAAAATCCAATAGACGTCCAAGAATAGGCCAAAACTAGACCAGTCATCAAATAAACATAAATGAATGACCACACATATAAAGTCTGTCTATTTGATGACTGGTCTAGTTTTGGGCTATTCTTAGATGTCTATTAGATTTTCACTCACAGCCCAAGTTTAGCCTCGTTTTAGCCAATCTGTCTACATTTAGATGTCTATTAGATGTCTATTAAACACAGAAGTGTTTGCTGGGTATAGTTAATCTCTGTTAAATATGCAGCTGTAGAGAAAGAGAAGACATTCAGAGCTTTTCTGGATGTACTGGATTTTCTTGTTATGTGTTTGAGTAAACTGTTTAGATTTGTTTAATTCCATAAAGGGCTGATAATATGTCTTCCAAATTTCAAATAAACCATTTTGTCTTTTTTGCAGGCTGGTTAAAATATCAAAGGCTCTATTAGCCTTGAAGTGTTTAATTTTACAAGTCATCTAGAGTTAAACTGTTGAGTTTTTACCATTTATCACAGGAGCACTTTTAGCATAAATTAGCACAGTGTTTCCCAACCCTGTTCCTGGAGGCACACCAACAGTACATATTTTGGATGTCTCCCTTTTCTGACCCATTAACTTCAGGTGTTGGAGTCTCTTCTGATGTTATGATAAGTTGATTCAGGTGTGTTTGATTAGGGAGAGGTTGAAAATATGTACTGTTGGTGTGCCTTCAGGAACAGGGTTGGGAAACACTGAATTAGCATATCAGATTAGAATATTAGCATCTCCATGAAAAAAGAGAGTTTTGATAATATTCATTTTTAAAGGGCGCCTATTTTACCCCATTTACAAGATGTAAGATAAGCCTTTGGTGTCTCCAGAATGTGTCTGTAAAATTTCAGCTCAAAATAGCCATCAGATTATTCATTATAGCGTCCAGCTATACTGTAGCTGTTTTTGTAGCCTGTGGCTTTAAATCCGAATGAGCTACTTCTCCCCGCCCACTGCTCCCATGTGTGTGTTAGCTTCTTATCATGTTTTACGTCAGATAAACAGCAGTCAGTGACAGAGACAGACTGGGATGAAGCTGAAATACAGCTCATTAGTCAAAAATACCAAGTTTTTTTAATGTATTTGTGGTGGAGTTTATTCAAGCCTTTCTGAAATGATGAATCACATACAAACACATGCGCGTTTGCTGACACCATGCAGCCGTGGTGATCATAGTGGTTAAGAATTACATAGCAATTTAACTGACTTTTTTTTTTTTAACAAACATGCAGTTTTAAAAACAATTTAAACTTATAAAAATCACAGAGAGTTGGAACATTAGCAAAAAGCAGTGATGTCTAAAGTTGGGTTAATTCGATCACTTGGAGAATCTTAAAGATGTTGTTTTAGGTAACTGTAAGTGAGTCCTTTCCTATCAGTCACTACCCAGCAAGCATTTTATGTTTTTAAAAGATGTCTAATAGATGTCTAATAGACGTCTAAACATAGTCATCTTGGCTAAAACAAGGCTAGGTTTGGGCTGTAAGTGAGTTGGAACATTTGTTTTGATCCCAGTTTATTAGCAAAAAAAAAGTTCTGTGGACATGTGTATATAATGTTATGGCGGCTGTCAATCAATTCACTGGGCAAGGAAAGCCGCACTCTTCACGTTCCATTGGACCTCAATATCACTGGGATTTGGGGCCTATTTTAACGTCAGGAAATTTAAAAAAAGACTTATTGGGTTTATATCACACCGATTTGACTGTGGACACACTAAACATTCGCACAGTTCTGTCCAAACAGCTTACAAAAGTTGATTTACATCAAAACTGATAGACACACAAATTACTTAAATAATAGTTCTATTGCTTTAGATCCATTGCAGTTTGACTTCAGAGCAAACTACTCAAGTGAGATGGCAAATTGCTACTTTACTGAAAAAGTCAAGTCTTTATTAGATACTGGGGAGGTCGTTGGGGTGGTGTTTCTTGATTTCAGGAAGGCCTTTGATACTGTAAATCATAGAATTCTCACGTCCAAATTAGGAGATTTTAACTTCTCCCCTCAAACTACTAGAGGTGGTGAAAGCGGGGATTGTATTATTCCTTTCAAAAAAAGGAAATTCAGTCAGTCTGTATTTTCAGAGAAAGCTGCTAGGGAATGGAACTCAATCTCACCAACAATTAGAAGATCATGCACTTTTCATTATTTTCAGTTTCATGTTAAAAATTGGTTATTAACAAATCAGCATTGTCAGCATTAGTATTGGTTGTCTTTGGCTTTATTGTCCTCTTCTGCTGCCATCAGTCTGTTTTTGTTTTTTTCTTTTTTAAATGTATTTTATATATGATAGTGTTATTATTCTGTGCTTTTATTTTAGGTGGGACTTTTTAACATTCTGTAAGGGGTCTACAGACGAAAAATTCTTGCCATTCTTGGTTAATTCTGGAACATTTTACAGTAATTTTTATTAATGTGCATTGACCCTGTAAACAAATAAACTAAACCAAAATAGGTGCCCTTTAAAGCTTGACTTTTTTTGTAGTTATATAGTGTACTAAGACTATTACTATTTTCTAAGTGGTAATAATCTTAGAACTTTTTAGCCGTACCATGGTAGCAGCAAGGGCAATGATATTACACTGCAGCTGAAAATAGGAGAGGGGTCTGGATACAGACAGGTGTAGTTGAAAGGTAAGTTGCATACAATGCTTTTTAATGTGCACACTTAACCCTACCCCTCACAGTGATGTCACTAGCTCCATTGAGTGCATTGTATCTGGGATTGCAAGTCTAAGATATTCAGTTTTGCAAATCCAAATCTACATCCAGATACTATTGGAAAATAGTCCCCAATAACAGTAAGTGACATTGCTGCATAATCATAATCATTGTGCCTGCTGCAGCTATAGTACGGATTGATATTTATGCAATGATAGTATGCTTCAAAGTAAGATATTTTGACCTTGAAAATTGTCTAGACTTTTCTTTTTCATTTTCAGTCTAAGTACACAATGTAAACACAGAAGGGTCAAGCTTTAAATAGGAAAATTATAGAAACTTTTTTTCAAAGAATTTGTGCAAGATGCTAATGGTCTAATCCAATTCTATTATTTATGCTAAGCTAAGCTAAAAGTGCTCCCGCCAAACCCAGATTTAAAAATGCTAAAGCTCGTCTGTTTAACACTTGGGGAGTTGTAAAATGAGAATAAAAAAAAGTGTAGTTCCTTTAGATTCTGAGAAATTCTGACTTTTTAAGTGGTCTCTTATCAGTCCGAAAATCGGTCACTGTTTGCTAATGCAGGTTTTTTTTTTGTCTTTTTTTTCCTGGATCAACAATGGAAACATTTGCATATCGGTAGTAATTAGCACCCAGCATTAAGCATCTTTAAAAAGATGCAAAAGTATTGAAAATTGGTCCTGTGAAATACAAGAGCCTCAGATGAAAACACAAACCACAGTTAAATATATTATATAATGACAATTCTGACTTTGACCATTTGTCTTTGTGCATGATTACACATTCATTCAACTGTTAGTGCTGGAATTTACAGCAACTCACCCAGAAAATGAATCAAGATAAATAGAAATGACAAAAAAAGAAACAATGCTGGTCATTATTTTTTGTTAAATAATACATGTTAATGAAACATTTTACTTTTATCAGTTTGTTATATGATAAAAAAGTGAACGGCTTTAGAACTATATGAAGGGGTTTACATGTTGGCTCATTTTTGGCTGAACTATACCTTAATTAACTAAAGGCTTCTTAAATGGCCTAAAACGCTACAAAACAAGGACAAACTCATTTCTATGCAAATCCAAGAGAAGAATTGATTATAATGTGCTGCTCATTTGTAAACCTATTGAGCCTTTTCCATATTTATCAAAAATGCATCTTGGATCTGAAGATTTGACTGAATATTTGTGTTTTTACACATTTTCTAACAGCGTATCTTTCCGTTACAGTTTTCATCATTGTTCTTTGTCGTATTTTAGATTTTTTCCAATACCTGATGTTTCTCTGCACAACTTCCATTAAATTTTCTTGAAATAAGTATGTTGTTTTTCCACAAAGTCCATGGTTTGAATAAACCATTGAAGTGGCAGGTGCACTATTATATACACACATAGTATCAGGTCAGTTTTTTTGATGTGATTTCAGAGCAGGATACTTTTTAATGTCATGCTGTGCTCAACAGATGCTGCTTTTGTGGTGGCGTTCCCCCTCTGAAATAGATTTCAGGTGAGTGGTTCACTGAAAATGACACGCAACTGAACTAAGAATAACCAAAACAAAAAAAAAACTGATGACCTCGTCAGAAATCATATGATGTAAAAGAGTTTATTCCAAAAAACAAACAAACATATAATGTGCTATTTGATTGGATATTGGTCATTTGTACTGGTAGTGTACTGTAAGACATTTTAATGAAAATTAAATGCATTTTTTTCTTTATGTATGATTGAATATAGCAGCACAGTGGTTAGCACTGTCACCTCACAGCAAGGTTGCTGGTTCAAGCCCCGGCTGGGCCAGTTAGAATTTCTGTGTGGAGTTTGCATGTTCTCCCTGTGTTTGCTTGGGTTTCCTCCCGGTGCTCCTGTTTCCCTCACAGTCCAAGTACATGCGCTATAGGCGAATCGGTGAACTAACTTGGCCGTAGTGCATGAGTGTGTGTGTGTGTGTGTGTGTGTGTGTGTGTGTGTGTGTGTGTGTGTGTTGCGGCTGGAAGGGCATCCGCTCTGTAAAACATATGCTGGAATAGTTGGTGGTTCATTCCACAGTGGTGACCCCTGATAAATAAGGGATTGAACTGAAGGAAAATGAATTATTAAATGTTAGTTCAACTAGATTTGCTTCGAAAGACTCAAGTTTGTAGGTAAAATCGACTGTAGGTCAAATCGACTGTGATTCACAGCTAGTTTATGGAAGCCTGTTTTTGCCACAGGATTATAAAAAGGTATTGAAACTTTATTTCACAATGTTTGTTTTTGTTTCTCTTTTCACAGAAAATGATGAGAATTGCAATATATAAACAATCTTGAGAAAAATGAATCACAAGGAAAAAAAGCCGACTTCTGCATTTATATCTCACAGTTTTTGTTGACCCATACTTTTCTTTCTTTCAATTGTGAGTTCAGGTTTTTCTCACAGTAACTCAAAATTCTGATATGTCTTAAATATTAACTTGCACATTGTTAACTTTGCGATCTTAAAATTACAAAATGAAATTTCAACTTTAGAACGGAAATCCAAATTATGAGATAAAAAGTCGCAATCATCTTTTTTTAAATTGTTTTAATTCCAAGGCTTAAACAAGGTTTCATAGTATTTGGTCAATTAACCATCAACAATCAACAAAAACTGATGACAATAAAATAGAAACATCTCATGTCACAGTTTGAAGTAACCTACTGACTACAGGCACAAAGTGAGACACATTTCAAAGCTTTGCATCGTGTCAACATTCACATGACTATAACGCACATTAATAAATGAACTGCAATGCTTTTATAACAGACACTTGTATCACAGTCTTGCATAAATAATCCTTATTAGCTTTAAGTGCTTATCTTTCATGCTGTCTGACTTGATTGATTGACTTCAAGCATGTGATAAGGCATTGTTGCTCCCTGTGTTATCTACTCATGTTTCTTATCCACGTTTTCCTGTGGAGCCTGAGGAGTTGATCCATGCAAGACAAAAAGCCCTGTCAGGGTCAAAATGATACCAACCCACCACAGTGTGGCATGAGTTTCACCGAAGATCACATGTCCAAGGAAAGCCTGAAAAATAAAAACCCATCAAGAATTATTCGTATTTATAGATAAATAATCATTTAGTCATCAATTGCATTGCCTCATGTATTATCATATCCTTATGGAAATCTTTGGAACATTAAAGGAATGCTAAACATACACACATATACATATACACACGCATTATATATATGCCCCTGAATGCATTGTAAAAATAAATAAATAAATAAATATATAAATATACATACATACATATGTAATTTAAAAATTATTGTAAATAAATTTAAAGGTTAGAGAAAAATAAGCTTAACTCACAGAGGATATAAAATTTGAGGCAGTGGTGGTCACAGTGGCCCGGGCAGAGGAAGACGAGTGACGGAGGGCTTTGGAGAAGAAGGTCCACATCACAGCATTGCAGGTAAACAGAAGACCTCCACACAGCAGCCGCAGAGGTATATGCAACTGTGATCAATCACAACATTACAGTCACATGTTCATTTAAACCTGTATGCAGTGGAGGACAGCATTAAAGCACAACCAGCAATGTCCTATATTTTGAGGTCATTGCATTTTATGATTTCCATATTTTGTGAAGCCCAGTTTTCAGATTCCACCCAGTAATTGGTGTTAATTCATTGTTAATCAGTTACACCCTATTTAAAGGGACAGCTCACCTAAAAATCTTTATGAGTTTCTTTCTTATGATAAACACTAATGAAGATAATTTGAAGAAAGCTGCTACCATACTAGGTAGAAAACAAATACTATGGGTGTCGATGGTTACAGATTTTCCAACATTTTTCAAAATACTTTCTTTTGTCTTCAGCATAATAAAGAAACTCATAAAGGTTTGAGACAAGCAAATGGAGAGTAAATGATGACAGAATTTTCATTTTTGGGTGAATTATTGCTTTAACTGGCAGTCAGTATTTTAAGATACTAAGCCGTTGAAACTGACTGAATAAATACATTTTTATAATTTTTTTAAGCGAAAATGTACGTTGTTGGTACAATGTCCTCTTTAGATATATATATATATATATATATATATATATATATATATATATATATATATATATATATACATACATACATACATACATACATACATACATACATACATACATGCATGCATACATACATACATACATACGTACATATATATATATATATATATATATATATATATATATATATATATATATATATATATATATATGTATATGCAATGACAGTGTTTGTTTACAACATATGTAATATAAAAATGTGTGTGTACCTGTATATATACACACACACATACATATATATATATATATATATATATATATATATATATATATATATATATATATATATATATATATATATATATATATATATATATAAATAATATATCTAAAGAGGACATTCTACCAACAACGTACATTTTCGCTTATAAAAATTGCAACAGGGCCTGACTTAAGCTTGTCGTCCTCAAAAAATCAAACAAAAACAAGCATAAAATCATACAATTTAATGATGGAACGCATCCTTGATCACTGTCAGCTTCTTCTCCGTCAAATGATGTCACTTCAGAGTTATAACCTTAATGCAAATGTGACAAAACTTACAAAAACATGGGGACAATTGTAAATGTATTTGTATTATATATTTGTGATATTTATTTGTTTCATGTTTCATTCATTTATTTCATGTTTTAATCAATTGGTGTTAATAATAACAATTTAAACTTGCTATTTCTGAAGTATTTTTTTTTCTAAATAACAGTTTTTAGCATCACAAAACTATTAAAGCTGTAGGTTCAATTGGGCTGAGGACAAGGACAATGACAGGGTTTGTACATTTGTAAAGTGTTTTTAATAAAGAAAAACAATCTGAGAACCAAATGAATGGCATATTCCTTTACAGAACAACTCACAGAAATCAACCATTCGTCCATTTTAGACACTTTTGGGATGAAATACTTTTATTCACTGTACTTATGTTTTTATTCCAGGGACAGATAATGTAAGTTTCTGGTAGAATGTCTCAAAGATAACGTCTTACCCAATCACAAGCTGTAGCGTCGTCAGAGTTTCCCTGTCGGTCTGTCCAGATCTTCAGTCCTGTTTCACACACATCTTTCAGATAATCAGCACCCAATGACAACTTAGCAGAAGATGAAGCTAAAGCTGCCAGGAACCCCGCCATTAGCGCATAAAACACCCCAGGCAACATCATTCCAGCTCGGACCTACAGACTCACTCGGAGCTGGCTACGTTAGCAGCATTATTTGACCACCATCTTTTACATTTTAAGACATATAAATTAATAATGAAACTTCCTACTGCGAATCACAGAAATGGAACAAACAGGAGTGGCAATCGACACGAAACACGGTTTCAAGAAATAGGCGGGACTTAAAGGTCGCTATATATTTTTTTTTACTTTTTGAAGTACAAATGTATTGTTTAACTGCTTTTTAAAATGTTCAACTTGTATCGTTTAAAAATTTTATCAAAACCACTACTCAGTATATTGACAAATGTGGTACCTGTTACGTTTCTCAGCGCTGTTTACAACGGACCAATCAAAGTCATTTGAGATTACGTTTTATGTTCCACTTACTATACATATAAAAAAAAACGGATTTCTATTTGTATCTCAAATAATAGCTTTCAAATGGATAAGTTTACTTGATGTTCTAGTAGTGTACAAATGACCCCAATATGGCGTGATATGAACATGGCTTTTTATAAAAAATCGTATTTCTGGGCCTCCCAGTGCCCCTTCAGGAAATAAACCAAATAAATGTTGTGGAAAGTGAAATTCTGTAACATTAGCCTCCCAATGTAGAAATAACGAGTGCGATCGCTGATTAGTCAGTGGCGGACGCATATCGATGACGCCAACTTTCCACGCCTGGTCCTTGTGTGTCTACTGTCCAGTGTCTGTGAAACATTTAGCGCATTTATAGTATATCAGGCTGATTTTAACTGGAGCACAATGAGCAAAAAGGGCAACGTATCATGGGTGAAGCCAGCCGAACCATCTTTTCTGAAGAAGTTTAAGAATGATGTTGGTTTCAAAGAAGGGCCGACAGTGGAGACCAAAGTAAGTGATTTATTGTCGCACCTCAGTAGTGCACAGTGGAGTGGACAAAAATAAAACAGGGAAATATGTAAATGTTAAGTAAAAAGATGAGTAAAATGAATGCTTGTCACCGAATTGTCCTCTACGGCAGCTCACTTGTTTTTCAGATAACCTCTATTGCATATATTTGCTTACTATACCCAATGGAATTATGAAGTAGACGTTGAGCTAAAGTTGGTTTTATATTCGCACATTCGTTCAGTGACAACTTGTGACATGCTCACTATATTATATTGAGGTAAAGTTGGTTTTATATTCGCACATTCAGACTTTCTCCTTAATATCATTTCAGAAAAGTATTATTTGCAAACTCCAAATCGTGAGTCATATTATCAGCCAATGAATATCAAAGTACAACACTATTCACAGTCAATTAAATAGTGCTAATGTTGTTTTCAAGTCATATTTACATGTGATTTTAGACCCTATATTCAAATTAGCATAGTAGATAATATAGAGAACGTTAAATGAAGGAATGTGCGAATATAAAACCAACTTTACCTCAATCTATATGATTTACCATGGTACTTTTGAATATTCGGTCAGAAATTGCATGAATGACTTGAAAACAACATTAGCACTATTGATTTGACTGAACAACCTTGTGATTTGATAGTCATTGGCTGCTAATATATAATTTCTCTATTTATTGTTTGCAAAGAATATTTTTGTGAAATTATATTATTGAGGAGAAAGTCTGAATGTGTGAATATAACACCAACCATAATGTTTTATTGCAGAAGCAGCAGATGCCGCAGTGTGATGATGACAGTGGTGACAGTGACCGAGAGGATGAAATGCCGCAGGTCGTGGTCCTCAAAAAGGGGGATCTGAGCGCTGAAGAGGTTATGAATATGAAAAAAGATTCAAAGGATGCAAACACAGGTAATGCAATGGTAGCCTACTTGTGTTGTTTACACAGGTAACCTACTGTAAAATGTACAAAAATGCTTTCATGTCATTGAAAGCACATAAAATGCAAGTTTTACTATTCAAGTTCTATTTTATTTAAGTTCTATCGCAGTTAGTGTAACAGAAAAATGAAACGGGAGTGTTTACGCTACATTTTATTTTATTGTACATTAAGAAATGCAGTTTTTGAACAAATAGATAAATCCTAGTGGTTTGAAGGATTGTGGAAAACTTATTCAGATTTAAAATAAAAATTAATCTGAATTTAGGGACTTTTAACCCTTGTGTTCTGTTTAAAGTGACTAGCCTTTCGTTACGTTGGTGGCTAATTTTGCTCCATTGATTTCTAGTATAACAGCAGATTATAGAGTGTGTGTATAAATACACTTACTGTGTTTACTATGTACTGAGAGTTGAGCTGCTTATTTTGATTTTCTCAAATATATCAATGTAAGTGCACAAAGGTCTCTCTCTCACACACACACATATAATATTCCATATAAATGGTAAAAACAAAGCCTTTTTGTACTGCAGCTGATGAATAATTATGTAAAACTGTACATAAAAAATGGAAATACATTTGCCCTGAGTATATTGTGTTATTTGAGAACTTTCAAAGGGAATTTTTCCCAAATGTGTCAAACTAAGATTTGTCACCAAAAATTTTTGTATTTGCTGAACCACAGAGAAAGTTGTGGGCAAATGAAGACTTAAAATCACCCCAGAGTGGATGGAAACATCCCTATCAGCACACAAGGGTTAATATGTCATGATATTATAGATATTTTACAAATAAACAATATTTTATTTTAATATACAATCCATGACCTATTTGATATTTTCATGGGTGTCTTCTAAACATTGCATGTTACTATTGTAGTATGATATTTATTATTTTGTTGCTCAGAGAGGGGAAAAAAAACAAACACATTATAATGCAGGGGTGTCCAAACTCCTGAAAAGCTTAGTTCCAACCCCAATCAGACACACCTGGGCTAGCTAATCAAGCTCTTACTAGGCTTTCTAGAAACATCCTTGCAGGTATGTTGAGGCAAGTTGGACCTAAAATCTGCAGGACACCGGCCCTCCAGGACCGAGTTTGGACACCCCTGTTCTAATGTATGGAAAAAAATTATTAACCTGATATTTTTATGATTGAAAACTCAACTTCATTAAGCCAGTCTGACTGCTGGCTGGCAGATTTGTTGTCTGTGAGAAAAACAAAAAACCTAATGTAGCAGTCTTCAGTAAGCATGACGTCACTGGTTAAAGTAAATGCTTCCATTTTCTCTAGATGAACAGCCTCCACCTGATGGAAAGATCGTCTTTAAGAAGCCTGTCAAGCGCTCGTCTGATAAATTCGAAGGCATTACTGCCAGCTCTAGCAAGAAG
This sequence comes from Danio aesculapii, assembly GCF_903798145.1. NCBI lineage: Eukaryota > Metazoa > Chordata > Actinopteri > Cypriniformes > Danionidae > Danio > Danio aesculapii. The sequence continues at coordinate 17,605,777 of NC_079450.1, read as the reverse complement.
AAGAAAAGCGAGGATGGGGAGAAGAAAGAGCCTAAAGCTGGCGTGAAAGTGAAGAACAGCAGTCTGCTGTCATTTGGAGGTGATGATGATGAGGAAGACTAGTTTGTCTGGGATTGTCCAGTCTGCTTTTTTAAAAAAAAAAAACTATTTTGTGTGTAGACCTTAATACATGTAAATAGATGTTTTGTGGAAGTGAATTCATGCAGCTTATTTGTTAAATCGTTTCATCAGCCTCTTTTACGTAACCGTAATAATCATTAATGATACATTTTGATGGATGTGTGAACCAAAAAAGGAACTAAAACATTGGGTTAATCAGACATGCAAATATGATGGAAAATTAAACATAGACATCATTTCAAAGAGGCTCTTAAATGTTTCATAGAAATGAACTGTCCCGTTGGAAGTGTTCAACAGGATGTACATATATGGCTTCTATAATGGAGCGGCGCAAATTTGTTTTTATTATTATTATTTTTTTTTTTTTTTTTTTTCAAGCAAATGGCACTCAAAATCCCTGATTCTGGGACTTTGGAGTTTTTTATTATTATACATTGTGTTACATTCAGAGAAACGTAAAAAAAAAACATTCATTTGGGAATAAAACGTTTTGCCACCATTTAACTTGTTCTGCTTATCTGAAAAAGCGCTTTCATTATAATTAAGTGTTTAGGTGAGAATCTCATAAAAAAAAAAGAAAAAGTACTTTGTCATCATTTTCAGGCTGAATAAATGTACATTTTATGGATAAAAAAAGATATATTTTTAATATTTTTAACTAAAAGCCCCCTAATTAAAAAAACAAAACAAAAATGTATCTGTCTAGTTCTAATGCACCAAAACGTATTACATATATTCATTTCACTGAGAAATGGATACAAATATTCATTTTCAAAATGGGGTGTACCCGTTTATGCTAAGCACTGTACAATACCAGACAAATATCTTGTCGCCTTTTTAGCAACACCAAGTTTTACAACAAGTTTTAGCAACAACAAATATTAACGTGACTTGTAGTTGATCATTTGTTATCAGAAGTGGCTTTTATGAAAGGCAAAGGCCTCTAGATTACGCCTTTTTTATCAAAATATGATCATGCCTTGATTTTTAATTATTTAATTAGGACAGTAAGATCTGACTTTGCTTAGACAAAAGTCTTGTCACTTAACAGAAATAATGTACAGTATAGAATATAAAGTCATGGTGCTGTGGAGAAAGAATTACCATTGTGTATGACTCCCATGAGCTTGGAGGACTGCATTCATTTATATCTCTGCAATAACTTATTAATAAAGTCATCTGGAATGGCAAAGAAAGCGCTCTTGCAGGACTCCCAGAGTTCATCAGGATTTTTTGGATTCATCTTTAATGCCTCCTCCATCTTACCCCAGACATGCTCAATAATAATGTTCATGTCTGGTGACTGGGCTGGCCAATCCTGGGGCACCTTGACCTTCTTTGCTTTTAGGAACTTTGATGTGGAGGCTGAAGTATGAGAAGGAGCGCTATCCTGCTAAAGAATTTGCCCTCTACTGTGGTTTGTAATGTAATGGGTGGCAAAAACGTTTTGATAACTCAGGCTTGTTGATGTTGCCATCCACTCTGCAGATCTCTCGTATGCCTCCTTACTGAATGTAACCCAAAACCATGATTTTTCCTTCACCAAAGTGATTTTTTGTGAGAATCTTGGGTCCATGCGGGTTCCAATATATCTTCTGCAGTATTTGTGATGGTTGGGATACAGATACTCAATGGAAAAATCTAATTTCTGACTCTTTCCCAAATGATCAACTAGAAGTCAAGTTATTATTTGTTGCTCTTACAACTGGAATCGACGAAAAGACTTTTGTCAGGTAGTGTATATATTTCTATGTGCCAAAATACATAAGACACCTTTTTAAAATATTAACATACAATCCCAGCCACTTTATATTGTGCTTTTATTTTAAAATTGCTGATTATTGCGATTTTTCAAGCATAACTATCTCTAGGGTTTAGCAATAATGGTTAGAAAAGAGAAACAATCCTGGAAGTAACATCCTAAAACTTCCACATACAATTTTACATCCTATTTGAAACAAAATAAATGATTACTAAAACATGTTTGCACAAAATCATTTTATTAGTTTCTTCTTAAAGCAGCATTTATTTATTGTTGAGCTTTGATGACATACAGGACGGGTTGCCAAAAACAAAAAAAGGAACATATATATAGTTCATCCACCGGAGTGTTACACACAGTACAACATTTGCACAGTTTAATACTTGTAGTATAATTCAAACGCTTATATGAACACACTGTAACAGATACATGCTAAGAGCTAGTCTTAATGTGTTAGCTATGGATTTAACAGATCTATAAGCACAATGAAGTGCTAAAAAAGAAGGCCATTATGGATCCAAACTCTAACTATTCCCATAAAACAGTCTCTCGTTTGAAAATATAAAACTTAGTAAATCATTTTGCACAGTACAACTACAGATTATGCAAGAGTTTTAATACTAATAATAGAAATGTGAGTACTAGAAAATAATTTGCGGATGTGTTATGTAATCAGTTTAACAGGATGCTAAATGGATTGGGGGGTTTCCAACAAGACTGAAATGCATTGGTAAAACTTAGATATGTAACATTGTATTATTTTAACCATAACATGATAAAAACTATAATCAACAATGTTGTTCTGTAACAAGTTCTCATGTTCCCTTGAAAAGTCTTGAAAGCACTTAGTTTTGAAAGAGGGATGCTGGGTTGAGATGATAGATTTGAGGCCTTTTCAAAAATAGATTGTCTTCTAAAACCTTATGAATCAACCTCAAATCAAAGTCTGTTCAAGTACTCCTTAACCTGTCTAAGAAATGCTCCAGACTAATGAATAGTTAAAAGGCATCTTTACAAAGAAATCTACTCTTACTTAATGAACACTGCACTATTGCTTTGGAAATAGGCTAATTTTACAACTCACCTAAAGTTAAACAGTTGATTTTAAACCATTGTAATGCATTCAGCTGATCTCTGGGTCTGGCAGGAGCACTTTTAGCTTAGCTTAGCATAGCATAGATCCTTGAATCGGAATAGACCATTAGCATCTCGCTCAGTTTTTTTAAAAAGGTTTTTGAGAATTTTCATATTTAAAGCGTAACTCTTCTGTAGTTACATCATGCGCGAAGACAGACAGAAAATTAAAAGTAGCTGTACTCTCATTCTGCCATAATAATCAAAGACGAAATCGGAAAATTATTGAAACTTATTTTTTTTTCACGAGATGCTAATGGTCTAATCTGATCCAATGATTTATGCTAAGCTATGCTAAAAGTGCTCCCACCAGACCCGGAGATCAGCTGAATGGATTCATAAATGGTAAAACTGTTTTAACTCTGGTGGAGTTGTAAAATGAGTTCCTTTAATCTAATGTGTCCCCATAACGCATTAAATGGCAGTTTACCATTTATCAACACAGCCATTAAAATGGAAAATATGAATTGTTTACTTAGTTTTAAGCCTAAATTGTGCCCTTGTGTCAAACGAAGTATCAAAAACCCTCAGGTTTTCTTAAGGAAAGTTGTATAATGCTGGTTCTACTAGATGGTTGAATATAATTGAGGCATTCTGGTCGTGTCATTTTGCTCTTGATGTGGACGTGGAGTGTGAGTCTCTATATTTAGATCTTAATGGTCATTTAAAAAGAGCCATTTCATCTCGCCTGTCAGTGAGGTTTAATTGTGGACATCCACAAGAGGGCAGTCAGACAGAGAGAAAACAGTTAAAAGCTGCACAATGGCTTAAACAGAATAACACATGATCCCCCATAAAAACACAATTGTCAGGAAATGATAACAAAAGCTGTTAGGTTGGAAACAAACCCCTGAGTTCAAGCCTAACCATTAGTGTAGACCTAGACCTTGGACGAAAGAGAAGATTAAAGGGATAGTTAATCCAAAATGGAAAATTCTCTGCCAATTTATTCACCTTTACATCTTTTTTTCTTTTTAGTAGCACATTGAAGATGGTTTTTAGCTGAAATCAAGGTACTTGGTGATTTATGTCAATTCCATTGTCACTTTGAGAGTCAAAAAACATATACAGGTAAAACAAAATGAATACCCGTGGCTCGCTATGATACATTAGCTGAGAAGTATACTTCAAAATGGTCACCATTGACTTCCATAGTATTTTTTTTCATTGCTATGGCAGTCAAAGGTGAACATCATGTGTTCGAACATCAACATTTTTCTAAATATCTATTTGTATTCAAATGTTATCATGCTAATGTCACAGATCACTCATTTTGGCTTCATAAGACCTCACTGTATCATCAAGAATCATGGGTATTAATTTTGTTTTCCCTGTATATGTTTTTTTTTGGACTCTCAAAGTACCAGTAGCTGCTGAACTTTAATGTTCTACAGAAGAGTATAAATCACTCACATGGTTTGAGAATGAGATGATCAACAGCAAATCTTCAATTTTAGGTGAACTATCCATTTAAATATAACAATACAGGAGTACAGTATATAATGTAAAATGAGCAGTGTTAGAGGTAGGACCACCTCACAGGAGGACACTGTTTGTTTGTTTGAGCACTTGTGTTTTTCTCACAAGTGCTCTGGATGGCTCTGCAGACAGGTGATCATGTCTTGAACCGGTTTGTCCTCGAAACAGATCTGATAAACAGCCGTGAACAAGGGGAACCTAGGGAGTAATGCACATTTTAGATTTCACCAGTTTTTGCAAATGCATCTAGACAAAGAACACTGTGCCCCTGAGAGAGTGCTTTAACCTACAGAACGCTCCAGGCTGAAATGTCACTGCAGTCTGAAATGTTCTGGAAGTCACTCTGAGGAAGACACAGTTTGCTAAATGTGTGCAGCATTTTATGTCAATACAGTATAAAGTAATGCTGTATGATTTAACTGATTTAGCACCAATGCTGAATTTTTAGTATTACATACATTACTATTATAAACTATAGGGTCTGATTTAAAATATATATATATTTTGATCTATAAATACTGTTTTTTATTGTCTAATAATAGACATGATGGGATAAAATTATACATAAAATAAGATCCATATTTATAAAACATTTCCAGAGTATTTTTAATGGAAGTAATCGAGGAAATCACAGATACGTTTGCCTTATTCATTATTTTCGTCAAATAAAATAAGTCCA